>NC_061510.1:57932252-57950399 GCF_022539505.1 Lolium rigidum | reverse complement strand
GGCGCTCCACGTTGGCGGGCGGTCGTCCAAGATGACGGCGCCCCCGATAATAATTTGCGGTCGGGATCCAAAATGGACTCGTACCGGCGCGCCCCAAACGGCGCTGGCGTTTTTTCGAGTCCAATAGAAGCATCGGTAACCCCGTGCCGGTCACTTCGCCAAGGGCGCGAATCGGGCGCACCGGCGCCTCGCGAGGCTGGAAATTTTGGGCGTGCGAGCCGCCTGTCAGCCACACGCCGACGAAACATACATCTTCTCCCCAAAAACCCCGTTCCCTCCGCCGCTCATTTCTCCTGTCAGCCGCTCCATCTCCTATCCAGCCTCCAACCCGAAAAACCCTCGCTGCCGCGCCATGGCACCGAAGAGAAAGGCATTGAAGCCGCCAACGAAGGCGGCGCCGAAGACGCGCACCGTCGTGCCAAAGGAGAAGCCGACGACCATGTCGCAGGAGGATTGGGACAAGGAGATGGAACGCCGCTCCCTCATCACGACCGACCGCAGGAGGCGCTGCATCGCCACCCTCGACGCAAAGAAAGCGGCGTCCTCTGCGGAAGCGTGCCTCAGCTTGGGCGACGACCTCAACAACATCTCGAGCTCCCCATCGTCGCCGGGTTACTACGCGGGGTACACCGCGGATGCGTCATCGATCTCGAAGATGCGGCTGTCGCAGATAGACGACCGCGCCCGCTACTCCCCCAAGTTCGGGGACAGCGTCATGACCGTCGACAACAACGTGCCGTTCTCGCCGGATTCAATGGCTCGGGGCAGCGGCGCCTTCCGCTTCCCCGACTTGAACGATTCGCCTGACCTGCGCCGCACCGAGGGCCACGTGACGGACGGCACCGGCCTTCCCCGCCACCTCTTCCCCGATGACGGCAGGCACACCCACCAGGTGTTCGGCAGCGCGTCCGGCGTGTCCATGGGCCAGGACGAGGTGCGTTTCCTTACTTTTTATGTGTTGTGTGCATCCGACACCGGCAGCGACTGAAAGTTTGTAACTTTATGCGTAGATTGCCGGCGAGGAGGACATCCTGAACGGCATCACGGCCATGCCCACGAACCCAGGTAGACGACTACGAAGAAGAGGCCGACGAGGCCGAAGGTGAGGAGGAAGTCCATGAGGGGCTGATCGACGCCGAGACTGGCGCGAGCGTGAGGAGGACGTGCAGGGGTTCCGCCGACACTCGTGGTCCGAGGTGGAGGTCCTTGGAGGATGAATTCCGCATTGAGGCGTGGAAGCAAGTGAGCTTTTGCCCCATCATCGGCGCAAACCAAACCGGGGGAAAGTACTACAAGCGCATTCTCGATTGCTTCAACGAGAAGAAGAACTATGATGATTACGCCACCATAGAGATGAACCGGAACTAGGGCGCCCTCTCTCACCGTTGGAACTTGATCAAGGGGTCGTGTAGCAAGTTCTATGGCTACTATGAGAAGATTAAGAACCGGAAGGAGAGCGGCAAGATGATGGTGGATTGAGTATGATCTACGCCTATCCTCTTACATATGAATTGATGATCCTTATTGTTACATATGAATTGATGATCCATGTTGTTACATATGAATTGATGAACTATCTTCTTACATATCAATTGATGATCCTTATTCTTACATATGAATTGATGATCCTTATTGTTACATATGAAATGATGATCCATGTTGTTACATATGAATTGATGAACCATCTTATTATGCATCATATATTGTTAGATGCTCAATGCTCTCGAAATGTACAAGCACCAACATGAGGACAAAGACTTCCCCTTCATGCATTGCTACAACAAGCTCCAATGTTGCAAGAAATGGGACGAACTCCTCCACACTCTATTGAAGGACGGGGAAGATGGGCCGGTCGATCCAGCCGGCGCCTCCACCGGGTGCCCCATTGGCAACAAGAGGGCCAAAGCTGAGAGAATGCAGCGCCGTTATTGGCAGCCGTGGATGCCTCCCTCGAGAAGATGATCAACTCATTCTCGGTTGAGAACAAGGAACCGTCGGATAGGGCCGCCGTCGCGTGGAAGGCAATCCTCGACAAGAAAGACATGAAGATCGCGTTGGAGAGGGAGAAGGTGGAGGCGGCGAAGCTGGAAGCTCACGCCGCTACCATGAAGGCCACCAACGAAGCGACGCAGCTATCGTTGGCCAAAATGTCTCAAGAATCGAAGATCTTGATGGCCGACATGGACAAGATGGACCCGTTGGCGCGGGCGTGGCATGAGATGTACCACGAGCGCATCGGCCAAGAGGTGATGGCGGCGCGAGCTGCGTCGGCGTCTCCCCCGACACCGTCCACGTTCATGTCTCCCCCGGCAACGTCCACATTCATGCCTCCCCCGGCGACCGTCGATCCTGTTGCAGCGACGGAGCTGCCGCCGGCCGCCGATGAGGAAGTCATCGAGGTTGAGCCGTCTGCGACCTCCTTCATGTGATCATCTGGCTTGGAAGCCCTTTTTTGCGCCGGAGACGGCGATCTCGTGGCCCTGTGTTGGCCCAAACTTCTTATTCCAAAACCTATTCGAATTTGGTGGCCGTGTGTTGGCCCAAACTTCATATTCGTAAACTTATTCGAATTTCTATGCTTGTGTTTCAGTTTTTAAATTTAAATTATCTATTGGAACTACCGGTTTGGGGGCGTCGGTGTGGGAGCAGCTCCCCTAAATGGAGGATGTTGTGTCGGTGTTCCCCAAACGGAGGTGCCGGCGCCCTGCTGGCGCCTATTTGGGAGCTGCCGGTGGAGATGCTCTCACATCTTCACTTCCATTTGCCGGCGCTCGTCCGCTCGATGTGTGTTTTGTCACTTTTTAACTGCCAGGTGCCATCGAACGCAGCCGTGGCTCGTTCGCTCCGGCGGATGCAGTTCGCGTACTCCTCTGCCGGCGTGCAGCGGCTTATGGCATATAGCTTAAACAAAAAACAAATACAAGTAGGAGTAAAACAAGTGTATGGTTTGTGAATGTTTTGCACCAGAATTAATAATAAATAATAGTACCACAATCAAACATGTTTTCAATGAGCAAATTAAAGACAGACAGTAGAAAACTATATATTCAAAACAATACGCAAATCAAATAACAACCCAACGATCGAATGCAATTGAGTGCATCAAGGTCATCCAACAATGTCTTAAATAGTGCCACCTGCCGTAGCATTATCACCAGCCAATGTGCCACCTCCATCATCGGTCATGGCGAGATCATCGCCACCTCCATCTCTGACCATTTGGGTGATCACCGCCACCAACACCATCATCAACATTACCACCAAGATCACCAGAATAATCTTCACCATGGGCCATGAAGGCAAGATGTTCTAGCATTCTTCGTTCCATGATCTCCATTCTTTGCATCTCCTAAAACTCCCTTTCAAGAGCATCCAGCCCGCTAGGGTATGTTATCATTATCCAGACGTCCGCCTCTCTTGCCGTACAACTTCCAAAACTCACGATGAAACCTGTCTTCAATTATTTGCCAATTTTTTTTGGCCGGTTTTAGCATTGTCGGATCGAAATCTTCCCCCATGCCTTCAAAGAATTAAGGTCCTCTAAATTTTTGCGGTTGGCACTTCTATTGCTTTTTAGGCATTGCTTTGAACGCCTCCTCTTCAATCTCCTCCAACTCCAGCTCCAACTCTTCATCACCCCTCTCCCTGATCTCATACCATCCTCGTAAGCATAAAGAGGCCGGTACCAATCTTCACCTTTCTCTCCTTGAACATGTTCATGTACTAAGTATGAGACGTATGCAACTCGTAGCTAGTAGCTACACAATTAAAAGTTAAGAAATGCTTTGCCACATTGTAGAGAAGATGGGCGAACTTTTATCTAAAGGGTGTATGGACGACATACCCGTCCATACCGGCGCTCGCAACCGGCGGTGGCATTTGAGGTTGAGGAGGTGCCCCTTCGCGCGGCTGGACCTTCTTCTATTTCGTTAACTAACAAACATGGATTTCTTCCGTCCACCGATAGCTGCCACTTTCTCACCTTTGGCATCAACCATCGTCATTGCTAGAGTTGCGCGGAGCTCGCGGCCTCAAGTCCACTACCTCATTGGATGACGTGGTTTCCTTGCCGCTTCGTCTCGACGACAGAAGCCTTGGGAGCACCGCCACGAACGACGGCGGTGGAAGCGACAACCGAATTGGGAGGGGCCGATTGAGGTGCGCCAGCGTGGATCTAGCGGGCGGGTGGCCGAAGTCCTCCATGGCGACTACGTAGCGCGGCGGTGTATGACCTTGGGCCTGGCAACATCTAGATTTCTAAGATGAATACCCAACATCGCTGATAAAAGAAATACATGCTAGCCTTTTTTCAAAATCTAATCAGGTCAGTTCTACGTAAAACCGGAAAAAATGTTACATTTTGGGACGGGCAGATATCGAATATCGGGGATCTGCTAGTAGACTTGCTCTTAGCGCTCCAGTTGAATCGCTCGACAAGCTCATTGTCATCGGTCAGGACGTTGCAAACGCCATCGTTTCTGTACATTTGAGTATCCTTCGACATAAACATAACCCAGCATTTTTTTTTTTTTGGAACTGGCATTACCCAGCATTTGCAGTGATTGAGTCTGTGACACAGGAGTCGTCCGCATACTCCGAACCGGGGAAGAATAACGCGACGCTGAGCCTGGGAAAAATATCCAATTTGTGTCGGTAAAGGACTGGCCAGTTGAAGAGGCCTGCTCGTAACGGGCCGTGGCACTCCTGCCGCATTCGAGCCCACTCCGCTCCTTTATTTCTTCCTGCATCGCGCTCGCCGTTCAGCCAGTCACCCCACTCCTCTTTAGTCCCACCTCGCTACTTGGCAAGGAGAACGACCAGCTTAAATACCCAGCTGGAGCACAGTCACCGCCGAGCTCAGTCACGCGAGCTTGTAACCCGAGTGGGGGCGTTAAGGTGGTGTGGATGTTGGATTGGACTCTGGACCTGGGCCTGTGCTGTTACACGCTGGCTTGCCCGTTCCAAGTTGCGTAGTGGGCTGAGTGGTTGGAGCGAAAGCTTCGGCCTCTCAGTCCCTGGAGTGGCAGGCACCGCGTGAGGCTGGTTTCACAGAGCAGCGCTCACTGCCCGCTTCCAACGGTGGAAGGATAACAGGCCCGCTGCACCGCGGGCCCTCTCTGGCCCAGGGTCCTTCCATAGCAGACCACCACTTTTTTTTTAACATCTTGTCATAATTTTCCAGCATAAAGCAGTGCATGCTGACGAGGATATATGGTCAGAATAAAAATGAGACGTAACAATTTATTCTTATTTTTCTCATGTCATCAGTTTTGTACTATGTGACTGCATGGGATGGCTAAAATAAATATGGTGGCTTTCATGTCATCAGAAAAGGAATTCACTTGTGCAGGAACGCGGGGTTTTTCGGACGTGCTTTTCTCCATCAAGTTCCTCCATCCTTTCTCTACTTCATCTCCGCTTCCTTGCCTTCTCTTCTCATTTTCTTATTTCGGAGAAGTCAGTCGAGTCGTCCGCGCGCAGCGGTACAACCTACAGCCTGTAGAATTTTAGGGTAATGGTCATACCTGTTGGGGTTGCCGATTGCGTGTTATATATCAAGGAAAATCCCCTTGTATGGCATACATAGAGAGATACGTATACGTTGGTGTACTACATCATACGTAAACATGTCTGAACCTGGGAGAGGGTTAGATTACGTTTAAACTCATCTAAATTTTTTGGTACATAAGACTTTGGTAAAACCATCTACAATTTGATCCTTGCTGGATATGAACCGTACATCAAGTTGCTTACTAGCTGAGCTCCCGCACGAGCTTCTAGGAGGCGGAGCGACGAGGAGCATCTTGAAGGCCAGAAGCCACTTTGCGCAGGAGCACGCTGTCTCATCCCGTCGCGGCAGCATCCGCTCCTTTGTTCGCTGCACGGAGCCCATGAGTACATCAGCAAGGCAAGGAGAGGGGAGAAACGGACGTCCCACAACGACGTACTGCACCTACGTGCCGGTAGCACAGCGAAGAGGATGGGAGGTGGGGTAGCTGCAACGCGAAGCAGGCGCGTGTGTGGGTAAAGGAAGGAGGCGCATATTAGATCCTTTTTTTTTTGCAGTAGGCGAGAGCGGGCAGAGGAACTTGAATAGAGCTCGGAAATGGCGTCTCGGAGTGGCTCTTCGTTTCTCTTTACAAAGTCAATAATGTTGAGGGTGAGGGGAGATGGACAAGAGAAGACGAGGTAGTCGCTCTCTTTGTCTGTTCCGGGACAGGATCTTCATGTCGACCAGAGTAAAGGCGCCGGGGACAAGCAGCGACTCGCGCGACGGAACAAGTGCACGCAGATGATTACTATTGCATTACCTTTCTCCAGATCTTGAAACAACCTTTTTCTGGATGGTACATATTACTTCCTTACCCATACCCGTATGTACAAAATCCGCACTCTTTTTTTTTTTTGCCGAGAAAGGCTCTTCCTTGAGAGCTGGTGCAAGACTTTGCAAACAAGGACTCGCAATAATTTTCTTGCACACCACCTTCCCTGTCATCGTGTCCTCTTCTTTCAGATGCAGAACGTGTTGACGAGAACAACTATGGTGAGAATAAAAATGCGACTATGATTCTACTTTTGTTCTCAAATGTCACCAGTTTTATGTGAGTACGTGACTAGATGGAGCACGCATCATTAAAGAGCCCGTTTTTTTTTTTTTTTTTTGCCTAGAGCTCAGTAAACTCTTTCGTCACATCCAGTACAAGATTCTAAGACACTTCCAAAACGAGGGCGGAAAATAATTTTCTTTTGCTTCTGTTTTAGTTAACTGTCTTTATATAAACACTTGCGAAAATTAACAAAATCCGACCTTAGCTCAGTTGGTAGAGCGGAGGACTGTAGTATTCGCAGATAAATCCTTAGGTCACTGGTTCGAATCCGGTAGGTCGGACAATTCTTTTTATTTTTGTGAACAATTTATTTGGGCGAAATATCTTCATTTTTCCTTAGTATTGATCATTTTCATTTGCAATATAAAATATTACGAAGCACAAAAACACATTTATTGCTACATTTTCATTTGCAATATAAAATATTATGAAGCACAAAAACATATTGGTGATGGTCGTGAACTTTGATCAAAGGGGCTGGACAAAAGTAACCTTCTCAACCCATCTGCTAGAAATGCATCCTAAAATTTTAGGCATGAGGTTTGTTTCGTGGCCTGTCAGTAACATATGGCGAGGCTACCATATATCCTTGGGGACAAATTACCTTTAGGCATGAGATTTATTAAATTTTTGCCGCCTGTCTGTAACATATGGTGATAAAGTAATCTGCCAGTAACATATGGCGAGGCTTCTTTCCCTCTTAAAAAAAATGACACTTTAAATATTTTTTGTCATTAAATACCTTGGCATCTTTACACCACTGGCTCCACTTGTGAGGATGAGCATGAACTCTTTCTACTAAGACGTTGGAAACAGGCATTAGCGTGCCGACTGTATCATCTTTTATTTTGTTGCACTCGAGGGTGTTTAGCCTCCGTGGCGACTATGGCGAGATGCCGGCGACTGGCGTGATGCCGATCTTTCTTCCTCCTCAAGACCTCAATCTTCCTCTTCCCCAGATCCGTTTGGCCCTGAAGCTTCCTCCCCTTATCCTTCTCTCCTTCCATGCGACCTGCTCCTCAACCCTAAGTAAAATTCCCCTTTGATCCCCAAATTTATATCTCCAAATCCTTCCTCAGTCTTAATCACAAGGTCCTCTTTCAGCTCCTCCCAACTCTTTCTAATCCAAATCCATCACCACCATCATAGATTCGTCTGATATTTAGATTCGACCAGTGGTTTTGTAAACGGTCTCGTCTGGGGCTGAGGAGGTGGAGAGGGAAATAAAGATTTGCGAGTACACGGCGAGTGTGACGGCGCATCGTAGCCGGAGCCGACAACTAAGGCGACAAGGTCACCATGAAGGCTATAGGGTGGAACTGCCAGGGCAAGGGCAAGGACCTTGGCAGTGGAAAAATGTGCTACCTTGCCAACCTCATCTTCTCCACAAAGGCGCAGATCGTCTTCATCAGCGAAATAAAATCCTCAAAGGTAAAATCCCCAGATTTAATTCAGCGCTTCGATATGGGTGGTAGTGTCGTTGTTCCTTCTCGGAGACGGTCGGGAGGTCTATGGCTGATGTGGAATGCCGACCTTCAAGTCACGGTCCAAGTAGCAAATTTCCATGTTATCTTAGCTTTGGTTATTGCCTCAGGACAGGAATTTGGTTTAGTTTGCATCTATGGAGATCCTTATCACCAGCAGACCAATGCGATATGGGATCAAGTAGCCAATTTTGTGCATGATAATTTGGGTAAACCTATGCTATGTATGGGTGACATGAACGAACTTCTTTATGAAATGGACAAGAACTCCTCTTGTATTAATTCGCAACGTTTACATGCTTTCCGTTCTTTGGTGAAAAATTGTGGTTTCTTCGATCTAGGTTTTAGTGGCCCAGCTTACACTTGGACAAACAAGCGCTACTCTTCTAATCCTATTTATGAGCGCTTAGACCGTGGCCTTGTTAATCCTGAATGGTGTGTTATTTATCCAAACACAAATGTTTATAACCTTCCTATCATAATGAGTGACCATGCTCCTATCCTTATATCTACAGATGGTACTTATAAACAACCTAGGAAAAACTTTAAATTTGAAAATTGGTGGTTGATGGAAGATGACTTCCAAGATCATGCCAAATCGGTTTGGAATATTTCAACAAATAGGCCTTTTTCTGCTAGGACTAACTATCTTGCAGGAGCTCTAAAGAGATGGTGTAGGAAGAAGAAACCGATTCAACAAGAAATTAATCAACTTGAAGAACAGATCAAGAATATTCAAATGAAGTCACCACAAGACCAGGATCATGCACATGAAGCTGATCTAATTCAAAGGTATGAGCAAGGTATGACAAAGCTTACTGAATTCTACACACAGAGAGCAAAAAAACAATGGGCTAGAGATGGAGACAGGAACACACATTATTTCCATCACGCAGTTCTCAAGCGGAGAAGAAGGAATACCATTGTTTCCATTAAAGACGAGCATAATGTCTTGCATTTTAATCCAAATGCCATTGCTAATACTTTTGTGAACTATTTCCGATATATTTTCTCCTCCTCCAATGCTAACAATGGGAGGCCATGCATATGTACTCACATGCCACAACAGCAGCAGGACTACACCTACTCCATCCCCGACAAGCAAGAAATTTGGCAAACTCTCAAAGAAATGAAAAAAAGAGCCTCACCAGGACCAGATGGCTTCAACGTTGAATTCTACCTTGCTACTTGGTCTTGGATTGGTGATGATGTTACAATGTTGGTAAGAAACTTCTATGAAACAGGTATACTTCCCCCGCACATTAATGACACAAATATTGCTCTTATTCCTAAAAAGCTAGTGCCGGCTATACCTTCTGATTATCGTCCGATCAGCCTTTGTAATGTCATTTATAAAATCATATCCAAAACTCTTGCCAATAGACTCAAGCCCCACCTCCCGAATTACATACACCCCTCCCAACAAGCTTTTATCGAGGGTCGGAGGATCAACAACAATATTATTATTGCTCAAGAGATCACCCATTCTTTTACTCTGAAATCTTGGAACGATCCTGCTTTTATGTTAAAAATTGATTTAGCTAAGGCTTTTGATCGTCTTGAGTGGAATTTTGTCACCAGGGCTCTTCAAGGTACAGGTTTGCATGGTCATTTCATAAACCTAATCCATGCATGTATTTCGTCGCCCTCTTTTTCTGTCATCATTAATGGACAATCTTCTGCTCGCTTTCGTAGCGACCGAGGAATTAGACAAGGTTGTCCGCTCTCCCCTTACCTGTTTGTTCTAGCCATCAATGAGCTTTCGCTCACTCTTCAAGAAGCCATGTGCAACAACAATTTGACAGGCATCAAACTTGGTCCAAACTGCCCTCCTATTCATTCCCTCATGTTTGCCGACGACCTCCTAGTTTGTGGACATGCTACTTTGCAGGAAGCTATTCAGATAAACAACATTATTCACCACTTTTGCTCCAACTCAGGCCAAACTCCAAATTGGGCTAAATCTGCTATAATATTCAGCTCCCAGGTTCAACCTTCTGTCATCGCCGAAATCAAAGGCATTTTCCCGGTTCAAGACATAGATACTAGCTCTATCCATCTGGGTCACCCTCTCATCCTTCCATCTAAAGATAGATCCTCAGCCTACAATTTCATTTTGGACAAATTTAGATCAAAACTCAGTACGTATAAAGCCGGGAAGCTATCCCATGCGGCTAGGCTAGCCCTTATTAAATCTGTTTTTGCCTCAATTCCGGTCTACTACATGGCCAATATTCTGTTCTCCAAAAAGTTTCTTTCCAAGCTCACACATTGTCATACGAACTTTTTGGTGGACTGGGGTGAGAGAAGAACCAACTGTAAAAGCCCTTTGCCTTAGAGCCTGGAAGGATATTTGCACTCCAAAACAAGAAGGTGGGCTAGGCATTCGAAACATCCAAGCAACAAACCAAAGCCTTGTCCTTTCGACTGCCTGGAGAATAGCCCAAGACACAGGTAGCTATCTATACAAAGTTCTGAAATCTAAATATTTCCATGACACTTCCATTTGGAGGGCCAAGCCTAATGTGCCAAAATCAGCCTTCTGGACTGCCATTATCAAAATTTTGCCCCTCATGACCAAGCACTCCTTCTATCAACTAACAACTGGAAACGTGTCTATTTGGAGCACTCCTTGGTGCCCGGACTGGGCTGATATATATGATCACCTTATCATCCAGAAAAATGGTTTCAGATACCCTTCTAATGTGCAAGATTTGTGGCTTCCCCATCAAAAGAGATGGAACATTGATCTGATCCAAGCTCTCTTTGATGAGCACATGGCCACAACCATAAGTAACACTCCCATTATCTCCTCAGATGAACCTGATATTCTCTGTTGGGACCTTGCTCCCTCAGGCAATTGCAGTTCAAAAAGTGCATATTTTGTGTGTCTCCAGGCTTTGCAGGATCAAGGAGAGCCTCCTCCTCGACAAGTCTCCACAAGGACAAAAAATATGCTGAAACAGGTCTGGAAGTGCAAAGCTATAGCTCCCAGAGTCCAGACCTTTGCGTGGCGTATTCTGCGTCGAGCAATTCCAACTGGAGCTAGGGCAGGTAAGTATTCTGTACATATTTCCAAATTATGCTCTAGATGCCAAGCTGAAGAGGATGATATTCACTTGCTCTTCATATGCCCTTTTGCTCGAGCTGCTTGGTTTGCAGAACCATGGTACATTAGATCTGAAAGTCTCATTCACAACACCAACTCTGTGGCTGATGCCATTCACTCTTTAATTGCGATGAATCATCCGCATGCTTCTTTGCAGAATATTTTCACTTTCTTATGGTGTTTGTGGAAATCCAGAAATGACTGTCTTTTCAACAGAAAACCAGGTTCTCCATTGCAGATTTACCATGCGGCACAAGCAATTTCTCAGGCACAGGAACTAGCTGATAAGATGACGACGGGAGACTCCCTTACCGAAGTACGCGTGCAGCAACAACAAAATTCTCAGGATATTCCTGCGCCAGGCAACACTATTAGAGCCGACTTACTGACTGCAGATACCAGGGTCTATTCAGATGCATCCTGGAGAGGATGCAACATGCCAGGAGTTGCAGGACAACATGCCACAGGGATTGGAGTTTTCCTTCAGTTTAGTCGAAACAGAATTGAGTTCAATCTCAGGATACAAGCTTCCAATTCAGTGGCAGCATCACCACTGCAAGCCGAAGCCAAAGCTCTACTCCTCGCTGCCATCGTCGTAAATCATCTTGGACTACATCGTCCAACCTTCTTGACAGATAACAAGGTTCTAGCCACAGCAGCAGCGGATCGGCGCTCTTCACTGAGACGTCTCAACTGGGATATACGAACCACTGTATCTGAGTTCTTCCAAGTTTCTGCAGCAATGGAGCCAAACATATTTCACATTTCTAGGGACATCAACGGAGTAGCCCACAATTGTGCCAAGCAAGCTCTTAGGGACAACCAGGCCTCGCCTAGTTTCAGTTGTACAAACTCATCACATGGAGTTCATCTTTGCCCTATAGTTGCTAGATTACAGGATCTTGCATCCCAGGGCTTTGTAATTCACGGTGTACTCTGCTGTTAATGAATGAAAAGGCGCGGTAAGCGCCTTCTCCCGTTCAAAAAAAAAAAAAACAGGCATTAAGTCAGCACCGGAAGATGTTTCATCAAATTCCCGCTCCTTATAGAGCTCGCAAGGTCATGCGTACCTCATATAAAAAACTAGAAATGAATTATTTTGCTCTGGGAAAGGGTACAAAAGACGCTATTGCCCCACTTAAGGCATATTTTTCGTGGTCTACTCCCTCCATATCGGTTTAACAGGTCTGCACGTAGTTTAAAATTTTGCTTTAACCATTATTTTAATCAATAAAATATAGAATATATGTCATAAAATTATACAGTTGGAAACCTTATTTGGATATCAATCTAATGGTACATATTTTTAGACATATAATTAGTGGTCAAACTTTATCTTAAACTGCATGTGCGCTTGTTAAACCGATACGGAGGAAGTATATCATACGAGTTATAGCAGACCTAGGGAATTTGTTCCGTGTCTCGATGTTATCATATTCGTATTAATGATTGTGACAACGGAAAGAATGTTTTTTGATAGACCTAGGACATGGATTCTATATGAACCAATGGATCGTGACAAGTCGTTACTACTAGCAATGACCCAAAACTGCTAAGCAACAGTGGTACAAGTGGGTAATGTTGGGTTTTGATTTCCTATTTTGATAGATAATGGAAGAATTCAAATAAGCTTGGTTCTATTCTCATGCAGATAGCGACCAAATAACGATGATTTCTCCCGCCCTAATAAGTAACTTAAACCTATGATCCACACAATTGAGCCAATTGCCAAATATATTTGCAACACTACGTGATGAATATAAGGTGGAAAGTCTTCTTCAAAGAACATATTGCACACAACAAGTATCCATCGAGATGGGGAAGGTCCCTAAATATGGCTTCTGAATGGATCGTAGCGAACAAGAGGGGGGGGGGGTGAATGGCGCTACAGCAAGTTTTAGCCTTTTTCAATTTTTAGGCAACGGAAGGTAAAGGTGTGAACTTTAGCAATAGGGGTGATCCTACAATGAATATCGGACAAGTGCAACAAGTAAAGGAATCAACAAGATAACGAGAGTAAGGAGCGAGACAACCGGGGGGTGCGAGGCGAGTCGAGGTTTGTTTCCCGCAGTTCCTTCCACTAAAGGAAGTACGTCTGCATTGAGGAGGTGCTAATCTCACACAAGAGACTAGGCGGCCACACCACGAAGGAATGCCTCAACCTCTTCCTCGAGAGAGCTCCACGAAGGTGCTCTCCCTCTTCCACTAAGGCACCGGTCGAGGCGGTGATTCCTTCACAAGGTTGGGGCGAGCTCCACACACAAGGATGCTCCCAACACCCTATGGATCTAGTACATCACCAAGCTAGACTTCATAGATGCACATCTCCAATGCTCCACCAAAGGAACTCTTCTCCAATGCCCCACCAAGGAACTCTTCCAATGCTCCACCAAAGGAACTCTTCTCCAATGCCCCACTAAGGAACCCTATCACCAAGATCCACTAAGGAATAGCTAGTATTGGTGAAATCTCTCTTGGTAGAAGTATCGATCGGGGTCTCCTCCACCCTTCCTCAAAGTTTGGGCAAGATTGGTTGGATGGGGAGGGAGATCCTCAAGAATTAAGCTCAGCAACAATGGAGGAGAGAGAAGGGGAAGAGATAAAAACGAGTTGGGGAAGAAGGAGCCCTTAAATAGGCTCCTCCAAATCCAACTGTTATGTCCAGATTTTGCCTAAGTGGTACTACCTCTTTTGGGAAGCGGTACTACCGCTCTGAGTTCGAAATCCTCCTAGATCTGGTCAAAGGACGCAGAGCGGTACTACCGCTCGAGGTACCGCTCGAGGGTCCAAACCTTACTGGACTCGAAGCGGTACCAGGACGGTACCAGGGCGGTACGACCGTAACTAGTTACGGTACCTGGCCGGTACCATGGGCGGTACTACCGCTCGTGAGCGGTACTACCGCACCCGGTACCGCAGAGGTACCGTAACTTGTACTGAGGGACAAATCCAGCACATAACTCAGAGCGGTACCGTGAGGCGGTACCTATAGGGGTAAGCGGTACTACCGCTACGAGTACCGGTAGTACCGGCCTGGCTAAATCTGGTTTTCTTCCCTTTTTCTCTCCAACCATGTCACCTCGCTAAACACACACAAAACCGAGAAAACCTATCAACTACGCTTCGATCTTCCGATCTTGACGCGTCCGGCGAGGTCACCGTGCTCTTGCAAATCTAACAATGATACTCAAGGCACACGGTGAGATATCTCAAGTGTTGTCATCAAACACACAAAACTTGGGGTTTAAAGTTTGCTCTTACAATCTCCCCCTTTTTGGTGTTTGATGACAACACAAGAGTTGACAATAACATATGATATTATGATGAGATACTTTAGATTTGCAAAAACTCGACGGAGCTCCCCCTACACATGTGCATATCATGAATATGTATTTGAATACAAATACACATGTTGTAGAGACATCACTCCCCCTCATTTTTACAAACCGAGCACATATGCAACACAGATATACGACATGTTCAAATAGCACATGCACAAAATGGAGGCAACATAAGATGATACACGGAGATTTGGGTGAAGTTATCATACCATAGCCTTGAGAATACCCAAACTCACAATAAGATGCCTCCATAGGGTTGTTGATGTAGCCATAAGACAAGATAAGCAACTAGAACCAAACGGCTACAAACAACAAAGGTCCCCATCCACCTAGGAACTTCTCCCCCTTTGGCATCGGAACACCAAAAAGGAGGGTAACGAAACTAGAAGGATGGAGAAAAAGAACATACAACCAAGCTTGCAAAAAACACGAGAAAACAAGCTTGAAGGAGGTTCTCAAAAACAAGAAGAAGAAAGCAAAGAAGAAAGAAAAAACAAGGTTACGAAGAACCGAAAAACCCTCAAAGAGGGGGTGTTGGTG
The DNA here is from genome assembly GCF_022539505.1 of Lolium rigidum. Lineage (NCBI taxonomy): Eukaryota > Viridiplantae > Streptophyta > Magnoliopsida > Poales > Poaceae > Lolium > Lolium rigidum. Next base: position 57,935,317 of record NC_061510.1, on the reverse strand, counting down.
GCCGAAGCCACCGTGTAAGAGTATAGTAGTTGTGAGGTCGCGTAGATGTATCTAGGACTCACGGACTACAACTCAACATGAAGCTCATAAGTCACTTAATTGACAAATAGCAAATGTTTTGGATTTCTTTATGCATTATGGGGGAGTGATAGCTCAATGGATTTAAACCGCACTCCCCTATGTCCATGCATGCCTTTCATCTAGATATAAAGGTTAGGAGTGGTATGTGCGCACGACGGTCAAGCAAAGTTCAGCTGGATCGATGATATTTAGCTCATGCCTCAACTCAATGAAACGCTTCTCATCCAAGGGCTTCGTGAAGATGTCCGCCAATTGCTCCTTGGTGCTAATGTAGGATAGTACAATATCTCCGCGAGCAATGTGATCCCGGATGAAGTGGTTCCTTATCTCAATGTGCTTCGTCTTGCCATGAAGAACCGGATTGTAGGCGATCTTGATTGCGCTCTCATTGTCACACAAGAGAGGCACCTTGCTATACTCGAGTCCATAATCCCGTAAGGTTTGCCTCATCCACAAGATTTGAGCACAACTACTTGCCGCAGCAATATACTCGACTTCCGCGGTGGAGACGGAGACACAATTTTGCTTCTTCGAGGACCAACACACCAAAGATCTTCCAAGAAAGTGACATGCTCCGGAGGTAGACTTCCTATCAATCTTGTCGCCCGCCCAATCGGAGTCGGTGAAGCCAATCAAAGCAAAGTCCGTGTCCCTTGGGTACCATAATCCGAAGTGTGGGGTATCAACTAAATATCGAAAGATCCTTTTGACCGCCACAAGGTGGCTTTACTTCGGACTTGCTTGAAACCGTGCACACATACCAACGCTTAACATTATATCCGGGCGAGAGGCACAAAGGTAAAGAAGCGAACCTATCATCGAACGGTAGAGCTTGGTATCCACCGCCTTGCCGGCCTCGTCAAGAGTGAGTTGACACTTGAGTTGCATTGGAGTTCCAATCCCCTTGGCATCCTTCATATCAAAGCGCTTGAGCATGTCTTGGAGGTACTTCGCTTGATTGATGAAGGTGCCTTGTCGCATTTGCTTGATCTCGAACCCAAGAAAGTACTTGAGTTCACCCATCATTGACATCTCAAACCTATTTGTCATCAATATAGCAAACTCATCATTGAATTTTGTGTTAGTAGAGCCAAATATGATGTCATCTACATAGAGTTGGCATACGAAAAGCTCCCCATTGACCTTCTTAGTAAAAAGAGTGGGATCAATTTTCCCCACTTCGAAACCACGGTTTTCAAGCAACTCCTTGAGATGCTGATGGCGTGTATTTCACACGTTCGTTGGGCAACCCCAAGAGGAAGGTATGATGCGCACAGCAGCAAGTTTTCCCTCAGAAAGAAACCAAGGTTTATCGAACCAGGAGGAGCCAAGAAGCACGTTGAAGGTTGATGGCGGCGGGATGTAGTGCGGCGCAACACCAGAGATTCCGGCGCCAACGTGGAACCCGCACAACACAACCAAAGTACTTTGCCCCAACGAAACAAAGTGAGGTTGTCAATCTCACCAGCTTGCTGTAACAAAGGATTAACCGTATTGTGTGGAAGATGATTGTTTGCGAGAGAAAACAGAGAAAACAAGTATTGCGACAGATTTGTATTTCAAGTATTAAAAGAATGGACCGGGGTCCACAGTTCACTAGAGGTGTCTCTCCCATAAGATAAAAGCATGTTGGGTGAACAAATTACGATCGGGCAATTGACAAATAGAGAGGGCATAACAATGCACATACATGACATGATAAGTATAGTGAGATTTAATTGGGCATTACGACAAAGTACATAGACCGCCATCCAACTCGCATCTATGCCTAAAAAGTCCACCTTCGAGTTATCATCCGAACCCCCTCCAGTATTAAGTTGCTAACAACGTACAATTGCATTAAGTATGGTGCGTAATGTAATCAACAACTACATCCTCGGACATAGCGCCAATGTTTTATCCCTAGTGGCAACAAGCACAACACAACCTTAGAACTTTCGTCACTTCGTCCCGGTGTCAATGCAGGCATGAACCCACTATCGAGCATAAATACTCCCTCTTGGAGTTAAAAGCAAAAACTTGGCCAGAGCCTCTACTAGTAACGGAGAGCATGCAAGATCATAAACAACACATATGTAATAACTTGATAATTAACATGACATGGTATTCTCTATCCATCGGATCCCGACAAACACAACATATAGAATTACGAGATAGATGATCTTGATCATGTTAGGCAGCTCACAAGATCCAACAATGAAGCACAATGAGGAGAAGACAACCATCTAGCTACTGCTATGGACCCATAGTCCAGGGGTGAACTACTCACTCATCACTCCGGAGGCGACCATGGCGGTGTAGAGTCCTCCGGGAGATGAATCCCCTCTCCGGCAGGGGTGCCGGAGGAGATCTCCGTAATCCCCCGAGATGGGATCGGCGGCGGCGGCGTCTCAGTAAGGTTTTCCGTATCGTGGTTTTTCGCATCAGGGGTTTCGCGACGGAGGCTTTAAGTAGGCGGAAGGGCAGAGTCGGGGCCTGACGAGGGGCCCACACCATAGGGCGGCGCGGGCCCCTCCTTGGCCGCGCCGCCTTGTGGTGTCGCCACCTCGTGGCCCCACTTCGTATGCTCTTCGGTCTTCTGGAAGCTCCGTGGAAAAATAGGCCCCTGGGTCTTCGTTTCGTCCAATTCCGAGAATATTTCGTTACTAGGATTTCTGAAACCAAAAACAGCAGAAACAGGAACTGGCACTTCGGCATCTTGTTAATAGGTTAGTTCCAGAAAATGCACGAATATGACATAAAGTGTGCATAAAACATGTAGGTATCATCAATAATATGGCATAGAACATAAGAAATTATCGATACGTCGGAGACGTATCAAGCATCCCCAAGCTTAGTTCCGCTCGTCCCGAGCGAGTAAAACGATAACAAAGATAATTTCTGAAGTGATATGCCATCATAACCTTGATCATACTATTTGTAAACATATGTAGTGGATGCGAGCGATCAAAACAATGGTAATGACATGAGTAAACAAGTGAATC
>NC_061510.1:57919384-57932152 GCF_022539505.1 Lolium rigidum | reverse complement strand
CCGGCATCTTAGAATCCCCGGGAGCTTCCGGAACACTCGAGAGCCGCCGGAGAGGGGCCACAGGGGGCCCACACATGGTGGCGGCGCGGCCCGAGGAGGGCGCGCCGCCCTAGTGTCACGGTGGCCCCGGACCCTTTCCGACCTTGCCCTTCCGCCTACTTAAAGTCTCCGTCGCGAAAACCCAGCCACGTTCGACGAAACCGGAGAAAACCTTCCGAGCCGCCGTCATCGCGAAGCCAAGATCCGGGGGACGGGAGTCTCTGTTCCGGCACGCCGCCGGGACGGGGAAGTGCCCCTGAAGGCTTCTCCATCGACACCACCGCCATCTTCATCAACGCTGCTGTCTCCCATGAGGAGGGAGTAGTTCTCCATCGAGGCTGCGGGGCATGTACCGGTAGCTATGTGGTTAATCTCTCTCCTATGTGCTTCAATACAATAATCTCATGAGCTGCCTTACATGATTGAGATTCATATGATGATGCTTGTAATCTAGATGTCATTATGCTAGTCAAGTGGATTTTACTTATGTGATCTCCGGAGACTCCTTGTCCCACGTGTGTAAAGGTGACGAGTGTGTGCACCGTGTGGGTCTCTTAGGCTATATTTCACAGAATACTTATTCGCTGTTATGAATGGCATAGTGAAGTGCTTATTTATATCTCTTTATGATTGCAATGTGTTTTGTATCACAATTTATCTGCAGTGCTACTCTAGTGATGTTATTAAAGTAGTTTATTCCTCCTGCACGGTGTAATGGTGACAGTGTGTGCATCGTGTAGTACTTGGCGTAGGCTATGATTGTGATCTCTTGTAGATTATGAAGTTAACTATTGCTATGATAGTATTGATGTGATCTATTCCTCCTTTCGTAGTGTGAAGGTGACAGTGTGCATGCTATGTTAGTACTTGGTTTGGTTATGTTGATCTGTCATGCACTCTAAGGTTATTTAAATATGAACATTGAATATTGTGGAGCTTGTTAACTCCGGCATTGAGGGTTCGTGTAATCCTACACAGTTAGTGGTGTTCATCATCCAACAAGAGGGTGTAGAGTCTAGCATCTATTTATTTATTCTGTTATGTGATCAATGTTGAGAGTCTCCACTAGTGAAAGTATGATCCCTAGGCCTTGTTCCTAAATATCGCTATCGCTGTTTGTTTACTTGCATTTACTGCATCTTTACTTCTGCAATATTACTACCATCAATCGCACGCCATGACAAGCACTTTTCATGGCGCCGTACTACTGCTCATATTCATTCATACCACTTGTATTTCACTATCTCTTCGCCGAACTAGTGCACCTATTAGGTGTGTTGGGGACACAAGAGACTTCTTGCTTTGTGGTTGCAGGGTTGCATGAGAGAGATATCTTTGACCTCTTCCTCCCTGAGTTCGATAAACCTTGGGTGATCCACTTAAGGGAAACTTGCTGCTGTTCTACAAACCTCTGCTCTTGGAGGCCCAACACTGTCTACAAGAATAGAAGCACCCGTAGACATCAAGCACTTTTCAGGCGCCGTTGCCGGGGAGGAAAGGTAAACGGCACTCACACAACGGATCCCGGCAACGAAGCACTTTTCTGGCGCCGTTGCCGGGGAGGAAAGGTAAAAGGCATTCATACTTCGGTCCCAGGTAACTGAGTACTTTTCTGTTGCCGTTGTGTGTGTGCTCGAAGCTATTTCCTTTAGATCCGTCAATTGCATCTTTTTGTTTCTTGTTTACACTAGTTAGGCATAATGGACAACAATGAGGTTCTTATTCTATTTCCTGATTTAAGACATGGATGGTTTGATGCGAAAATTAAAAAACCTACGGAACATATTAGTATGAACGCTTTGAACACCATTGTTGCTAATGATATGGAAAATTCTAAGCTTGGGGAAGCTGGCTTTGATGAGCATGATATTTTTAGTCCCCCAAGCATTGAGGAGAAAATTTACTTTGATGATACTTTGCCTCCTATTTATGATGATTATAATGATAGTGGTCTTTTGGTGCCGCCTACTATGGAGAGTAAATGTTATTATGATTATACTATGCCTCCTACACTTGATGAGAATAATAATGATAGCTACTTTGTTGAATTTGCTCCCACTACAACTAATAAAATTGATTATGCTTATGTGGAGAGTAATAATTTTATGCATGTAGCTCATGATAAGAATGCTTTATGTGATACTTATATTGTTGAGTTTGTTCATGATGCCACTGAAAATTATTATGAGAGAGGAAAATATGGTTGTAGAAATTTTCATGTTACTAAAACACCTCTCTATATGCTAAATTTTTTGAAGTTACACTGGTTTTATCTTCCTATGCTTGTTACTTTGCTCTTCATGAACTTGTTTATTTACAAGATTCCTATGCATAGGAAGCATGTTAGACTTAAATGTGTTTTGAATTTGCTTCTTGATGCTCTCTTTTGCTTCAAATACTATTTCTTGCGAGTGCATCATTAAAACTGCTGAGCCCATCTTAATGGCTATAAAGAAAGCACTTCTTGGGAGATAACCCATGTGTTTATTTTTCTACAGTACTTTTGTTTTATATTTGTGTCTTGGAAGTTGTTACTACTGTAGCAACCTCTCCTTATCTTATTTTATTGCATTGTTGTGCCAAGTAAAGTCTTTGATAGCAAGGTTCATACTAGATTTGGATTACTGCGCAGAAACAGATTTCTTGCTGTCACGAATCTGGGCCTAATTCTCTGTAGGTAAATCAGAAAAATCTGCCAATTTACGTGCGTGATCCTCAGATATGTACGCAACTTTCATTCAATTTGGGCATTTTCATCTGAGTAAGTCTGGTGCCACTTTAAAATTCGTCTTTACGGACTGTTCTGTTTTGACAGATTCTGCCTTTTATTTCGCATTGCCTCTTTTGTTATGTGCGATGGATTCCTTTATTCCATTGACTTCCAGTAGCTTTGGGCAATGTCCAGAAGTGTTAAGAATGATTGTGTCACCTCTGAACATGTGAATTTTTATTATGCACTAACCCTCTAATGAGTTTGTTTCGAGTTTGGTGTGGAGGAAGTTTTCAAGGGTCAAGAGAGGAGGATGATATACTATGATCAAGAAGAGTGAAGAGTCTAAGCTTGGGGATGCCCCCGTGGTTCATCCCTGCATATTTTAAGAAGACTCAAGCATCTAAGCTTGGGGATGCCCAAGGCATCCCCTTCTTCATCGACAACTTATCAGGTTTCCTCCCCTGAAACTATATTTTTATTCCATCACATCTTATGTGCTTTACTTGGAGCGTCGGTTTGTTCTTGTTTTTATTTTTGTTTGAATAAAATGGATCCTAGCATTCATTGTGTGGGAGAGAGACACGCTCCATCTGTTGCATATGGACAAATATGTCCTTAGGCTTTACTCATAGTATTCATGGCGAAGGTTGAATCTTCTTCGTTAGATTGTTATATGGTTGGAATCGGGAAATGCTACATGTAGTAATTCTAAAATGTCTTGAATAATTTTATACTTGGCAATTGTTGTGCTCATGTTTAAGCTCTTGCATCATATACTTTGCACCCATTAATGAAGAAATACATAGAGCTTGCTAAAATTTGGTTTGCATATTTGGTCTCTCTAAAGTCTAGATAATTTCTAGTATTGAGTTTTGAACAACAAGGAAGACGGTGTAGAGTCTTATAATGTTTACAATATGTCTTTTATGTGAGTTTTGCTGCACCGGTTCATCCTTGTGTTTGTTTCAAATAACCTTGCTAGCCTAAACCTTGTATCGAGAGGGAATACTTCTCATGCATCCAAAATCCTTGAGCCAACCACTATGCCATTTGTGTCCACCATACCTACCTACTACATGGTATTTCTCCGCCATTCCAAAATAAATTGCTTGAGTGCTACCTTTAAATTTCCATCATTCGCCTTTGCAATATATAGCTCATGGGACAAAATAGCCTTAAAAACTATTGTGGTATTGAATATGTACTTATGCACCTTATCTCTTATTAAGTTGCTTGTTGTGCGATAACCATGTTCCTGGGGACGCCATCAACTTTTTACCTTTGTTGAATATCATGTGAGTTGCTATGCATGTTCGTCTTGTCTGAAGTAAGGGCGGTTTTTACCATCAAATGGTTTGAGTATGCATACTGTTAGAGAAGAACATTGGGCCGCTAACTAAAGCCATGAATCATGGTGAAAGTTTCAGTTTGGACATAAAACCTCAATCTCTTATGAGAATATTATCTGTTGTTGAATGCTTAAGCATTAAAAGAGGAGTACATTATCTCGTTGTCTATGTTGTCCCGGTATGGGTGTCTAAGTTGAAGAATGATCAAAAGCGAGAAATCCAAATGCGAACTTTCTCCTTAGACCCTTGTACAGGTGGCATAGAGGTACCCCTTTGTGACACTTGGTTGAAACATATGTTATGCAATGATAATCCGTGTTAATCCGAGCTAATTAGGACAAGGTGCGGGCACTATTAGTATACTATGCATGAGGCTTGCAACTTGTAAGATATAATTTACATGATACATATGCTTTATTACTACCGTTGACAAAATTGTTTCATGTTTTCAAAATAAAAGCTCTAGCACAAATATAGCAATCGATGCTTTACTCTTTGAAGGGCCATTCTTTTACCTTTTATGTTGAGTCAGTTCACCTATTTCTCTCCATCTCAAGAAGCAAACACTTGTGTGAGCTGTGCATTGATTCCTACATACTTGCATATTGCACTTGTTATATTACTTTGCATTGACAACTATCCATGAGATATACATGTTATAAGTTGAAAGCAACCGCTGAAAGCTAATCTTCCTTTGTGTTCCTTCAATACCTTTACTTTGATTTATTGCTTTATGAGTTAACTCTTATGCAAGACTTATTGATGCTTGTCTTGAAGTACTATTCATGAAAAGTCTTTGCTTTATGATTCAGTTGTTTACTCATGACATTACCATTGTTTTGATCGCTGCATTCATTACATATGCTTACATTAGTATGATCAAGGTTATGATGGCATGTCACTCCAGAAATTATCTTTGTTATCGTTTACCTGCTCGGGACGAGCAGGAACTAAGCTTGGGGATGCTGATACATCTCCGACGTATCGATAATTTCTTATGTTCCATGCCACATTATTGATGATATCTACATGTTTTATGCATACTTTATGTCATTACTATGCGTTTTCCAGAACTAACCTATTGACGAGATGTCGAAGGGCCGATTCTTGTTTTACGCTGTTTTTGGTTTCAGAAATCCTAGTAAGGAAATATTCTCGGAATTAGACGAAATCAATGCCCAGCATCTTAGAATCCCCGGGAGCTTCCAGAACACCCGAGAGCCGCCAGAGAGGGGCCACAGGGGGCCCACACATGGTGGCAGCGCGGCCCAGGAGGGGGGCGCGCCGCCCTAGTGTCTGGTGGCCCCAGACCCCTTCTGACCTTGCCCTTTCGCCTACTTAAAGTCTCCGTCGCGAAAACCCTACCACGTTCGATGAAACCAGAGAAAACCTTCCAGAGCCGCCGCCATCGCGAAGCCAAGATCTGGGGGACAGGAGTCTCCGTTCGGCACGCCGCCGGGACGGGGAAGTGCCCCGGAAGGCTTCTCCATCGACACCACCGCCATCTTCATCAACAACTGCTGTCTCCCATGAGGAGTGAGTAGTTCTCCATCGAGGCTCGGGGCTGTACCGGTAGCTATGTGGTTAATCTCTCTCCTATGTGCTTCAATACAATAATCTCATGAGCTGCCTTACATGATTGAGATTCATATGATGATGCTTGTAATCTAGATGTCATTATGCTAGTCAAGTGGATTTTACTTATGTGATCTCCAGGAGACTCCTTGTCCCACGTGTGTAAAGGTGACGGTGTGTGCACCGTGTGGGTCTCTTAGGCTATATTTCACAGAATACTTATTCGCTGTTATGAATGGCATAGTGAAGTGCTTATTTATATCTCTTTATGATTGCAATGTGTTTTGTATCACAATTTATCTGCGTGCTACTCTAGTGATGTTATTAAAGTAGTTTATTCCTCCTGCACGGTGTAATGGTGACGAGTGTGTGCATCGTGTAGTACTTGGCGTAGGCTATGATTGTGATCTCTTGTAGATTATGAAGTTAACTATTGCTATGATAGTATTGATGTGATCTATTCCTCCTTTCGTAGTGTGAAGGTGACGAGTGTGCATGCTATGTTAGTACTTGGTTTGGTTATGTTGATCTGTCATGCACTCTAAGGTTATTTAAATATGAACATTGAATATTGTGGAGCTTGTTAACTCCGGCATTGAGGGTTCGTGTAATCCTACACGGTTAGTGGTGTTCATCATCCAACAAGAGGGTGTAGAGTCTAGCATCTATTTATTTATTCTGTTATGTGATCAATGTTGAGAGTGTCCACTAGTGAAAGTATGATCCCTAGGCCTTGTTCCTAAATACTGCTATCGTTGTTTGTTTCTCGTTTTCTTGCATCTTTACTTCCTGCAATATTACTACCATCAACTCGCATGCCGGCAAGCACTTTTACGGCACCGTACTACTGCTCATATTCATTCATACCACTTGTATTTCACTATCTCTTCGCCGAACTAGTGCACCTATTAGGTGTGTTGGGGACACAAGAGACTTCTTGCTTTGTGGTTGCGAGGGTTGCATGAGAGGGATATCTTTGACCTCTTCCTCCCCGAGTTCGATAAACCTTGGGTGATCCACTTAAGGGAAACTTGCTGCTGTTCTACAAACCTCTGCTCTTGGAGGCCCAACACTGTCTACAAGAATAGAAGCACCCGTAGACATCAGTGGCTCCCAGCGCTCCAGCTGTGAACCATCTCCTGTTTGCGGATGATAGCATGTTGTTCGTAAAAGCTACTAGTGAGGGAGCGTCAGAAGTAATGGAGCTTCTGACCAAATATTGCGATGCCTCTGGTCAACGCATCAATTTGGAGAAATCTTCAGTTTTCTTCAGCAAGGGGTGCCCCCAGGAGCGCCGCGCTAGTGTCAAGAATATCATGTCTGTACCAAATGAAACTCTTAACGAGAAGTACCTTGGGATGCCTTCTGATATTGGGAGATCGACAAATGGGGCCTTCAAGTATCTTAAAGATCGCATTTGGAAGAGTGTTCAGGGCTGGTTGGAGAAGACCATGGCATCTGGGGGTAAGGAGGTGCTAATAAAGTCAGTGGCTCAGGCGATTCCGACTTTCTCTATGTCCTGCTTCAAATTACCGAGGGGTCTTTGCTTGACTATTAACTCGATGATTCGACAATTCTGGTGGGGGAGCAAAGATGGAAAAAGGAAACCCAGTTGGGTATCCTGGGAGACGATGTGTTCACCAAAGTTCAGTGGTGGCATGGGTTTTCGGGATATCGAGTTGTTCAATCTGGCGATGCTTGCTCGACAAGCGTGGCGGGTGCTGCAAAACCCTGATGCCTTGAGCTCAAGGCTTCTAAAAGCGGTCTCTTTCCCAGATGGGGAATTTCTTGACGCACAGCTCGGGTCCTCGCCGTCTCATGTTTGGCGAGCGTTGATCGAGGGATTTCTCACTACGTCCCTGGTTTGCAGGACAGATGACCCACCCATGTTGGTGTCCTCTCTCATTGATGCATCGAGCGTTTCTTGGAAGGAGAATATGACCGAGGAGCTCTTCCTCCCCATGGGCGCCGAGGTGATCCGTTCAATACCGTTAAGTACACGCAGGCTGGACGATTTCTGGGCGTGGCATTATGAAAAGAACGGGCTGCTAACTGTACGATCAGTATACCGTATGCTGGTTCTTACCAAGAAGCGCCGTGAGGACTGGCTTCAAGGAAGGTCGGGAGGCTCCGATGCAGTACAGGAAGGGAAGAACTGGCAGCGCCTGTGGAAAACCCAAGTTCCGTCGAAGCTGCGGGTCTTTCTTTGGCGCCTCGCACAGCAGTCGCTGCCGACGGCTGATGTTCGCTGCCACCGGCACATGTCGCCCACAAGCATATGCTTGGTTTGTGGCGAGGAGATTCCTGGAGACACTCCCTAATCAACTGCGCTATGGCGAGGTCTGTCTGGGCTCTGTCTGACGAGGAAATTACTGAACATGTCAGTATGAACGAGGACCCATCTGCGAAGCAGTGGCTTTTCGTGATGATGGAAACCCTCTCGCGAGATGATTTCGCAAGGGTTGCAGTTACCTTGTGGGCTATCTGGTACGCGCGTCGTAAGCTGATCCATGAAGGAGAGTGCCAAAGCCCGCTGTCCACTCACCTCTTCATTCAGAGGTACCTCCAGGACCACGGAGCTAATTTCTTTCATATATAACCATAATTCCAGGGCAGGCTTGGAGCAAACTATGTATAGAAGAAACTTACCATGGATGTGTTCCTTTGTACCTACTGTAAATAAAAAAAAAATTAACTGGCCATTTTTTCCCTTCAGTTTCAGTGTGACGTGAGCTGCTGCTTTGCAATACGAATTTCACTCAAATCAGATCCGATCAAAATTCGAATTATTTGAGCATGCTCCAGTATGAATCCACGCTTAGTGCACACTGGAGGTGCAAGCGCCGGACAATGCTGCTTTTGGTATTTTGCTTGTAGTGATGCTTGGGTTTCACCTTTGAAACGAGCAATCAGCAGACAGAGAAATGCCTGGAATCAAATTCGGGTGGGGAGAATGCGCATCATCAACCATGATCATTCAGAGAAATAACAGATTCGCTAAATGTCATCAGCAAACAGGGCTTCGGTTTGCTCAAAGCAGCCATGGTGAAATTTTGAAATAAAAACTCTCCCTACTTTCTTTTAAACGGGAAAACTCTCGTTACGGACTTCACAAAGAAACCATATCCATAAACAAATAGCCTGTTCAACATACACGTGCAGTAGTTCAGACAAGAGATGAAACAGAACGTGATTCTCGGGTTAAGAGAGCGAGCTAATCTCGTTCAGTCAGCGTCGAAACAGAGATCACTTGGAGCACATAGCTGACCTAGGTTGAGCAAAATAATTTGTGCCACTTCAAGAAAAGAATAGAACTAAGGGTACAATACTCCTAGCAAACAGCCAGCGGCAGTGCACTGCCAAAACAACACCTTTTCTAATGGTTGCAGCAAACAGGACAAATTCTGAAACCAAATGATAACATAAGAAGGTTGTCGTCATGGGAAAGGATGATCTTGTCTACTGACACCACGGATCCAGAAATGTATCAGTAAGAAACTAAGAATCTGTCGAGGGAGAATTTTGACTGCCATGCATTAACCTGCAGAGGAGGCAAATTGAAACTAGCTTGCATACATTATTTTCACTGGCAATTAAAACACACGAGGGGGCGAGAGCAAACAGAAATAGCAAAGTACTTGCCAAAAAGACTTGAACTGGAACTAAATAACTTGTGTCAAATCCAAGGCCAATGAAAATTCAGAGAAGACAACTCCAGATCAGACAACAAAGTTCAGTTAATATAGAAACTCGGTTTTTTGCCACTTGAGTACAGATATTTGAAAACATAAGAGCATAATCATTCGAGGAGATTACATAAAACAAAAGGGCAACTAAGATAAGGAGGCCTGCAGAGAATTTCGAAATAATTATCAACTACTCTACCACTCAGCGTCCATTTTGATAAAAAGACAATGAGGGTGTGCACAGACAAATTGAGTGCCAATATAGCATATATAGGAAACAAATGTGATACATGCACAGTCAGGCTTTTATTTGGCATGTAAAATTTCAACCGTGCTAGAGATTCTAGACAACATGAAAAGGATGGGAAAAGGATGATCTTGTCGATACCCACCATGAATCGCCAATGTGGATGAGAATCATGTCGATGTGCAATTCTGGCTGCCATGTATTAACCCTGCAGAGAAGGCATATCGAAAACCATCTCCAGTCAATAATATCATGATACAGAAATGTAGTTGCTGTCAAGGTTGCTGTATGTGTAAAGAATGTTCTCATTGGCAAATAAAATGAAGTACATGCTGACAGAAGAAACAAAGAGTAGAGTAATTGCTGAACAAAGTTTAACTGGAACTATTAGTGTCAAAGCCCAATGCCAATGAATTAAGAGGAGACAATTTCAGCTAACCTAGAAACTCGAATACAGATGCAAAACAGAAGGGAATTATCTAGAGAAGATTACATAAATCAAAATGTCAACTAAGGTAAGGAAGCCTGCATAAGCATAATGCTATTTTCTTATCACGCACTCCACCATTTAGTTTCTACTTCTGAGGGTGTGGGCACAAAAATTCAGTGGAAATATACATGTTTATTTAGCTAATAAATGGGACGCATGCGCAACCAAACTTTATATGGCATGCCAACGCCACATTTTAGACAAACTACAAGAATTAACAATCAAAGCAAGAACATTCTGATAAAATCTTGACATTAGGCTTCGAAAAATCCTACAAGGATTAAAAATTATATCTCTGTTTCATCTAGGAGCAGGCTAATCATGATGCCAAACATATACTCACCAGAGCTAAGATAAATAGAGCATTCCACGGAAGAATACACCCTTAAGATATCGTATATTTTGGCGCATCTGTCATTACTTTCCCAGGCCTCCTGTGACAGCTTCAAAATTATTCTTTTCAGAATTGGTGCACATCTGAGTATCAATTTCAACAAATCAAACTCATGATCCTCTCCATCAAAGCCTGTGATTTCTACTTCTTCAAGAGAAGTCAAAGAGATAGTTTGGGATTTCCAGTTCGGAGAATCACAGCTACAGTGTGGTAGGCATCCTTCTTCGTTTTCCTAAAACAAAGAGGTTATGTGAACTACTGCACTCTATATTACTGAGATACACAATAAGATCGAGCAGAGAATTTACCGCTGGTTTCTGGAGGTTGACCTTAAGTCTCTGCATAACAGAACGAATTCGATTTATCCCAAGGAGATGAACCACAAATGCTCCGTAAACGTGCTCCTTTGTTGTGAGGTGTAGCTCCAGAACAGAGAAGGGAACAATCATATGCTTCACTATCTGCTTCTCAAAGTTGTCCGTTTCACCGTAAAAATCAGTAGACGAGTTCTGAAAAAAACAGTTTATGAGGATATATGTCATGCACATAATTTAGTTTACCCAAAGCTTGCAGTAAATTGAACACGAGTGGGAACACACGGCATGCATGTGCAGCGAAGAGAGCTGCCCTTGTCCCTCTGCTGTCTTTAGACTCAGCTTCATGAGTATCCAAACACCAAACGTAGCATGGTGCCCATAGAAATAGCAGCCCCACGAGAACTTCTCCACCATTGGTGCCAAGACGGAAATGCTATGTGTATGTATGGAAGATTTTTAAGAACATGGTCAATTGTGTTAGCACGGGGGCAACGATGTTGACATGGTTTACAAATTTCCCACCGGCCACAATAAGCTCCTGCAGCAATGGTGAGTTGACACTCAAGACATAGTCATGGAACCGAACGTCAGTGAGCCGGAGCGTCCGCAATAGCGGGCAGCGGGAGAGCAACGCGTCCAGATCGGCGGTGCAGGAACACAGGGACAGCCTCTCGAGTGCGGAGAACTCACCGCCGGCTGGCACGCAGCGGATAGTGCAACAAAGATGCAGCTCGACCTCGATGGAGGTGGCACGGTGGAAGCAAGGCAGGTCTAGGTGGAGGCGAAGACCGTCGGCGTGGAATAGGTCCCAGGGAAAGGCCAAGAAGAACTACTCCGGGTCGAGCCGCGCGGCGGCGCGGAGCAACGAGTTGACGCGGTTGGTGTCGACCAGCTGCTTCTTGGGGACGCGCCCGCGCGGCATGGGGAGGCGGATTCGGAGGAGGGAAACCGCGGGCGGCGGAGGAGGGATGCAGCCGAGCGCAGCTTCGAGCGAGTGGAGCGCGACGTCGTTGAAGACGACCCGGCGGAGGCGTGCCCAGAGGCCGCGCCACCGGCGAGAGAGGACGCCGGTGCGTGCGGCGGCGGCGGCGCATCCCAGGCGGGTGAGGACGAGGAGTAGCAGGTCGTCGGGGAGAGTGCTGATGAGATCCGCTCCGTCGCCTACTAGGGCTAGCAGCCGGGGGGAACGCCGGCGAGGCCCCAACCTGAGCTCCATCGAGGCTTTGCTGCCAAACCCTACCATTCCCCTATGGAGCGGACCAGTGCTCCGTCAGTCTCAGGAAGCTGGAGGTCTGTTCGGAAAGACCGAGGTCTGCCAAACCCTCCTCGTGTTTATTAATTGGGTTATTAATTAATTTTAATTTTTCTTTTTTTACTACAAGTTCTGTTTAGAGTTTATTAGAGTGATTTTTTTGGTACTGCCTACTCTACATTTGATTTCCTTTTACTAACTTCAGTTGTCAAAAACCACCGAAAAGTCTAGGTACTTCATTGTATAACTTGACTCTTGTGTATGAACAAAGGAGATCCACTATTTAGAAATTTAGCCGTTGTTCATTCAAATATTTGTGCCAGTTTTTTTGATTAGCTCACTACTCCCAATTTGCGCAATTTAAATCTATATTCTGTAGCAGATAATATGCAATTCACAGAAGATGCATCCGTATTATTGTTAAGCCATCAGTAGATCAATGGCTTCATCGAGGTTTCCCCTGCAGTGGTGGTGCTAAACAGTGCCGACGCCATGGTGACGACCTACCACTGTTTTCACTTGTCTCTACCGCTCCATATTGTTAACGGGGCTCTTCAGTCTTATCTTAATTAGCTTTAGATTTTCTCAAAGGAGTAACATGTACTCCTATATACTACCTTCATCCTTATGTGCTGGTGTCTATGGCGTCACCGGAACGACATTGTTTTTGAAGATGCCACCGAAACGACATTGTTTTCCTCCAAAA
>NC_061510.1:57895657-57919284 GCF_022539505.1 Lolium rigidum | reverse complement strand
ATATATCAATGAATAACAGCAAATTATGATATAAAATAGTGATGCAGAATGGACGTATCAATTGTCGAAATCGCTAGAAGACATCCAGTACGCCGCCACCGTCGCGAAACTCCGTCTTGGGACCAGAAACTCTGTTCTGGCACTCCGCCGGGATGGGGAATTGGAGGAGATCATCGCCATCATCACCACCGACGCCTCTCCATCGACCAGCCATGTTTCCCCCATCCATGTGTGAGTAATTTCCCCGCTGTAGGCTGAAGGGGATGGTAGGGATTGGATGAGATTGGTCATGTAATAGCATAAGATTGTTAGGGCATAGTGCCTAGTGTCCGTAATTGGTACTTTAATGATATTGTTGCAACTTGTTATGCTTAATGCTTGTCACTAGGGCCCGAGTGCCATGATCTCATATCTGAACATGTTATTGTTTCATGATGATATTCATTGTTTTATGATCTTACCTGCAAGTTGTATACACGTATTGTTGTCCGGAACCCGAGGCCCCAAAGTGACGAAATTGGGACAACCGAAGGGGAAGGCGGTGATATGAGGATCACATGTGTTCACGGAGTGTTAATGCTTTGCTCCGGTGCTCTATTAAAAGGAGTACCTTAATTTCCAGTAGATTCCCTAGACGCCCGGCTTCCACCGGCTGGTAGGACAAAAGATGTTGTGCAAGTTTCTCATTGCGAGCACATACGACTAAATATGGAACACATGCCTATTGATTGATTAGTACTTGGACACCATTTTATTACTATCTGCAAATGCCCTGCTTTGATTGTTACATGAGTTTCTCTCATCCATGCAAAGCCCGTTCATCCATCCCTGTGCATACAGTATTTTAATCCTGCTGTTTACTATAATCACTACTGCTGTTTTTGTTACACTGCTGCTGATATTTCACTACTGCTATTGCTATAAAACTCGCTACTATCGATAAACTCTTGCGAGCAAGTCTGTTTCCAGGTGCAGCTGAATTGACAACTCCGCTGTTAAGGCTTACAAATATTCTTTGTCTCCCCTTATGTCGAATCAATAAATTGGGTTTTACTTCCCGCGAAGACTGTTGCGATCCCCTATACTTGTGGGTCATCAGACCACAAGGTGCTCGCTCTCACTAGTGAGGGACTCCTCGTCCTGCTCCACCACCACAATCACCACGTCTGCCGGCTCAACCCGCTCACCCGTCACCTCACAAACCTCCCACCGGTCACCACGCTACTTCCCATAGAATACTTTCACATTTCCGATTTTCTTTTCGACACCAGATTTCCGGCTTGGGCCTCAGGCGTCCTCAATGGTGATTTAGTTGTTGTGCTCTGTTTCAACTCACTAAGTGTGCTAGGGGTGGTCAAGCCGGGCGATGTGTGCTGGATGCGGTTAAAGTTTGACCGTGCACCGGGAATGGCATGCTCGATGTTCCTAGGCCGCTTTTATTGTGTCACACGAGATGGCGTGATGGTGCTGAAGGGTCAGCCACCATGGCTGGAGCTGGCTGCCGAGCTTCCTATGCCGGTTTCCTCCATGACATATAGCGTGCACATGGTGAGTTGTGCAAGAGAGCTGATCCTGGTGCATCGTAGGCTCCCGAGACGGCTTTCCTGGAATAACAAGTTCAAGAGGAGCTTCGACGTGTACCGAGTGCAATTGGATGCTAAGACTCTATGTCGAGTCAACAACTTTGGTGGCAGTGGGCACGCCTTGTTCATCGACATGTCTTGCTGCCTCTGGTGCCTATCATGGTTTTCTCTTCGGACTCCATTAGAGGTGACACCATCTACTTAAGCTTCGACATCGATGAGAGGGATGAAATCGAGGCCTACAATGTTGCAGCCAGAAAGATGATTAGGAGCTCCAACCTAAACTAAGTCTTGCTGCCTCTTGTGGATTGTCTCTCCTTTTGTAGTACTGGTTGATTATGAAAAACTTATCCCAATAGCTAGGATGACGCTTGCTTTTTTTTTCTCTCAAGCTTAGTTCTTTTCTGCATGCATCCGTTTTGCAATTGAGACCACCCATTTTTTTTTGTCATTTTCTATATGCACTTGCTTTGAAAAAGAATTCCATGGCGTACCAGCCAAAAGCATGAATAAAATAGACAACCATCATCTTTGTAAATCCTTCTGAATTTTCAAAAATCCATTATTTACAAACAAGCGTCTAAATATAAATAGTTTTTCACCGTTGCATTCCTAATGCCAAGATCTTCAATACTAACCGACAAATATTTTGAGAAGGAAAAGTTTCATCATGAAAAACCAACTTTATACTAAAAAAATCCCTCACAAAATTGCTTTTTGTGAAACGGAATTGCTATTATAATGTTAGTATCTATAAATCTAGATCTTATCGTCATGTTCCGACGAGTGTTTTTCAAAATCAACTTTGTGTCACGAAAAGCAATTTTGTGGTTGAGACATGTTTTTTCTAGCACAAACACGAAAAAAATGTGAGGAATCTGTCTTTCCAAGAACGGTCAACTTGTCGGTTTTATGAGAGAAGATTATGGTTGTACTGCAATTTTGTCCATGTGCATGCATGGTACTAACATCACATGCTCTAAGTTTCTTTTATCTCTGCAAACACAAAAGAAAATGTGAGGATGAGGGGGACTTGTTTCCTAATCCAAGCAATGGCCACCTTGTTGGTTTATGAGAGAATATCATGGTCCTTTTCATGAGATTTTTGAAACAATCTCCCTCATATGCATATATTCTGACGAAAATTTTCTACAAGCAACTTCTGGGATGAAAAAGCAAAATTTACTACAAACTTGTTTTACCGTGATAGAAGCTGCATCCAAAACTTATATATGAACCGCTTGCTCAAAGCAAGCTGGCGCCTATTTCCATTTTAACCATACGCTAGTCTAGTTTGACTGGCGGTGCACATAATAGTGCTCATGTTTTTAATTTGCACTAGGATATTGTGGAAGCAAATATTTGGCTAACCAATCTGTGGCGAAGATAATAGCAAAACAAAATGCATCTACTCACTCCGCATAGCTAATTCCCTAACAGTGCTGAAGTTCAATGATCCCCTAACAACCTGCACCCGTTGAGCTCTTAGAGTAACACTAGACCATGACGCCCATCCATTTTAGATTGATACATACATTTATGGAAATATGGATAAATATTAGATGGTTCATTGCCAACCTGTGAATGCTAGTAATCAGCAAACTGAATAAAAAAGGATATAGCTGCTTTGAACTTTGCATTATTTTATTTTGTAAAGGGAAGGAAAAAAATCTACAGTCTTTCACCTGCCTAAGACAAGCATAAATATGTGAAATGATCAATTGCTTGGTATTCTGAGAATTTGGCCTCTTGTGCCTTAGCCCATAGCCCAATTACAAACTCTAAATTTCTCTTGGCCCATGTGGGTATGAATGTGTTTAGTCCCGCGTTGCTAGTTGAGAGAGAGTTAGAGTGGTTTACAAGAGAGCTATTCTATTCCTTAGTCCTTATAAGTAAGTGAGAAGAGGAATTTCGCCAAACCGAGCTTATCTTTTTGCTATTCTGGAATTTTATTACGAGTCATTAACAGACGCGTTAATGCAACCGTTTTGTTCCGATTTTTCTAGACCCTGGCCGTAATTTTCGTGATTAATGCGGCGGCGTGACGTCGATACGGTCTGGTGGTTGAAAACGAAGAGTATCTCAATAATTTTGTTATAATTTTCGTTTTTATGAGGTGATTTGTAATGTTTGATGTTTCTCTTACTGTTAGAGTTCTAAACAAACAAAGAAAACCTGATTTTTTTTTTCTTTGTTGATAGCATATGAAGGAGCCAATATGAATTTTCGCGGACTCTTATTGTGGGCATCGAGCTAAATTTGAACTTTTGGGAGCCAATTTGACACTACGAGGTCGTGTATGATCTGATCGGGCACACTGAGCTAGCCAATACAGGCGCTGTGGTTCGTGGATCCTGCACACGCCACGTCGGTTTCCCGTGCCACTAGCCAGGAATCGCGTGGGGATTCCCGGCAGATTCCTGTTGATTGGCATCGAGAAAACGGAGGCAGAAACACCTTTCAAAACATCGCAGAATAATTTCGCGCTAAAGCGCACTTCAGTTGCAGGAAAGGATTCCCACACATATGCTGCAGCAGACTGTTGCTTTTATCAATTCGGTTTATTTTTTAAACAGAATCAATTCGGTTTATGCAGACCCGGCAGCTATTATCTTCGCGAGGAGTTTCACTACTACGATGTTCAATTGTTTGTTCATGCGTGCACGCCGTGCTAGCATCCACTGAAACGAATGGCCGAAAAAAACAACAAGAAAAAAAGTACACACCCTAAAAAAAAACGTTATCTTGGAAAAAAAACTTATAAAAATCTCACCTTGTTCTACCTCGTTCGCTCTTCCTTGGCCTCTCTCGCCTCCGGGCGGCAACACCGATCCGAGCGAGGAGCCGATTCTGAATTCTCCCCCAACAGCTGCCAGCAAATCGCGGCTCGCAACAAGAACAAGAATAAAATCGCCTCCACCACTCCGCATCTACTCCACCCAAGCTGCCGCGCCCGCGCCGCATCTAGCTTGGATTCAGGTCGATAAAACCGATGCCTTGCTAACCCTAGCAGCAGCAGCGGCGGCGGCGGCGGCGGCGGCCCACTGCAGCGCCCGTCGTCTGACCGTATTCGAGCCGCCGCCATGGCGTGGCTGGAGATGTGGCTGCCGCCCGCGGGCGAGGGGGTGTGCGCGGGGCTGTTCCTCGACGGCGCCGACGCGGCGGCGCACGGCGCGCTCCTCGCGGCGATGCCGGGCTGCTCGGCGTCCTTCGGCGTGCCGCGGCGGCGGCGGCGGCAGCCGGGGTTCCTGTCCATGACGATGTCGGTCAAGGGCGGCAGGGGGTTCGTGCCGGGCCAGGTGGGGCTGCTCGCCACCGGGGAGGACAAGGGCGGAGGGGCGGAGGCGGAGGGGCTGGTCGCGGGGAGAGGGGTGGATGGGTTGATGGTGGTGGAGACGGATGGGAAGCTTGCGGAGGAGAAGGAGGCTCACTCTGGAGCCGGCGCCATGAACACCACTAAGCATCTCTGGTCTGGGGCCGTCGCTGCCATGGTCTCAAGGTATTGCTCTTTTGTCTTTGCTTGTGATATACGGCTGATTTTGTTACTTAGGATTGCCTTCTCACTCTGAAGTAAAATTATTTTGTCGGAACTTGTAGCTGCATTGTTCGGATATGCAGATAAATAACAGATCTTTGAGGCAGTTAAATCGAATAAACATGCACAAAAGCACCGATACCAATGGCCCATGCTGTTTCTGTAACGTCGTCCCCTTTCTGGTTAATGAGTTGAGCTTGCTGGGATCAGAAATTGGCAATGTACTAGACTGTTGATAGGCGATTTCGAGTGGCACGCCATTTGAACGCCAGGGGAGGCTCAGGTTAAGGAGTATTTGGAGAGCAGTATGATTGCCAGATAATGAAATTGATCGGGCATAGCGTAGCTACTACCTATAATTGGTATGTTAGCCTTTTTTATTATTATTATGCTACCGGTTAGGTGTTTTTGTGATACATGGACTATGACACATGTTAGAAACTCCACATCACTTCATTTCGGATTGTGTTGCTATGAGTGCATAGAAGATTGACATTTGCATGCAGCTGATTTGAGAAAACTGACCTTCTCTGTCATAGCAATAAACCACTATTCTGCCCAGCTCTCTAAAACTTGTCGTTTTGGTTCACGCGTGAAACATGAAGCCAAACTTTCGAAACTAGAACTCGTCGTTTTGGGTCATACATGAACGTGAAATCAAATTAACGAACTTTAGTTATGCTATCATATGTGCAGATTTCTCTTGGAAATGTATTTACACAACAGTAGTATTCTCGGTTTAATAGATCTATTGAAATAGAAATTTGTGATCAAAGTTGTGCTTTATAGACCAGTGTCAATGCCCAAAATGACAAGCTTTAGAGAACTGCTGGGAGTAAGACATAAGTAGCCCTTGTACAACATAAATTTTTGTGGTTATGCAGGCTATGTAGTTGGTGTATTTATGCTGGAGGGCATAAAGTAAGCCTGAAGTTTGAGGGGATGAGAGCTCTGTCTTATTTGACCGATGCTCATGTTCCATCATCTATCGAGGGAAACTGGTTCCATTCAAATCACTGCCAAAGTAGAGCCACAATCTTAGAAAAAGAAAATGGTACTGCCGCTTAGGCTAAGAATTGTTTTACAAGGTTGACTGCATGGGATTGCAATTGATGTGATTACTCAAATTTCAGGGTAATTTACCCACACCTAGCCCATGCAGCTTTTAGGGAGCTAAAAAGAGCTCGTTAGTTTTGTGTCTTCAGCATTAACATGGTTTGCAGCCTGGCGAACCCACTTGCCAAAAAGAATAGTATGTCAGGGATTAATGCATTAACCCATAGTATACTGAAATTAGTTTGTGGTATATGCTATTTAGGATTGCTGATTCCTCACGGAATTGGAGATACTTAGCTCGAGAATGCGCGTACTATGGAGCTGAACAGTAGTGACAGCAGAAGTTAGAGACAGCAGCAATTAATTTAGCCTTCTCTTACTACATATCACTGTGGATGTCGTTGTTACGTTTGGTTACGTTGGCTAGTGCATGAAGCTTGGCATGGTATCAGAGCCCTGTTTGGCATCAGAATAATTTTGAAATATTAAATACTTGAAGGTGTTTGCATCAAATAAATACTGTGGCTTTCAAACTGAAGTATTCTCCAAAACTGTGTTTTTTTTAACGTATTTGACTATTTGGGGAAGAGGTCTGACCCTCTTTTTTCTAAAACTGAGGCTCTGTTTGGCTGCTCCCTATTTCCAAAACTACAGTATGCCTAACGCAGTATTCTGATGTGTGGCAATGAAATACCGCAGTTTTGGAAAGCAACATTTTTGTTGTTGTTTTGGCAAAAATCTGAGGTGTTTGGGAATATGAGCATGCACTGTATTATTTAGTTGCTCCGTAGCAAGAAAGAGGAGGGGAAGGCTGTTGCCGCAGACCCAACTTGTTTGAATATTTAGAAAATGGTTTGCTTGCAAACAGGGACTGAGAAATGAGAAAAACTGTGGTATTTGTTAGCTAGGTGCTGAAATACTTATATTTTAAAATACTTTGGTTTAGAAAATTCCGAGCTACCAAACTGAGCCTACGGTCTTGAGTTCAAGTCCCGGTTGTCACATTTTATCCAAAAATTGTTGTTTCCCCATTGGTGTTGTGTAGGCCTCTTGAGCTATACGTGTGAGTCTATTCACGTGTTGACTTCCCATGTCACGTGTGAGAGGGGGTGTTGAAGTGTATACCTATTCACGTGTTGACTTCCCGTGTCACATGTGAGAGGGGGTGTTGAAGTGTATACGTGGATTGCCTAGCTCTTCCCATCGTTTTGGACTTTTGGTTGCATTGGCTAGTGCATGAAGCTTGGCAGTCGTGGCTGTGTGCCTTGTGCCCTAGGAGCATCATTGTGCCACCACAAGGAGCAGCAGCTATTTTGTTAGGTATTGCACATGTTACAGCCAGCTAGCCGCACAAGAGCCACCATCAGGCATAATCACTGTAGTGCTTCAAGTATGGAAGATAGGATTTAGGAACATTTTTTTGTTAGTAAAGCTATATTGTCAGTTAGTTGACTTGCTGAGGACGGGTTGCCTTCTTCATAAACTAAGAATAACAAAGTCACTGATACCTACTGTTCTGCCTTGGTCTTCCTTGACCGGCTAGTCTAGGTACATTTTTCACCCAAATTAGTGGCCTTCTTCACCTAGCATCATTCTGCTTCATTCCATCGCTGCCTGACTCCTCTTGAACAAGTAGGAGTTTTTTCCTGCAGGTGTAAACACATCGGCAGTTAATACGATCAAATTGTGTGCGTCTCGAGATTTTAAAAGTACTGTTACTTTTCTTGTCTGTCCTCATTCTGGCCGGGCATAAAAAACCAAGACTGAAGACCGAACCCGAAATAACTGGGACCGAACCCGAAATGACCAAAAATTCGGTCTTTGGTTACTACTTCGGTCTTGAGAAACGAAAGACCGAACTTTTCTGGCGCTGTTCGGTTGTCGTTAGAAGGAGACCGATACGACCGTATAGACCGAGCTTGTCCCAACATCGCATCAGCCCAGCCCATATTTCCCGCGTGCAGCCCATTATCCCCATCATCTTCCCGTTCCTTACCCACTCCTCTCTTCTAACTTCTCTCCCTGACCTAGCCGACAAGCCATAGCGAGTGCCGCCGCCGCATCTCCAACCTGGGCGCCAGCAGCCACAAGCGCCGCCGCCAAACCACCGTGCCTCCACCCACCCGGCCGACCCCCGCCACTTCGCTCCATCTCTGACCCCAGGCGTCGGCATCCGCAAGCCCGCAAGGCACATCACCACGCAACGAGCGACACGGTGAATGGGGAGTCAGGAACGACGGAGTTGAATTGCTTTGTGCACTTGTGCTGCTTGAGCGCTTGTTTTGTACACAGCAAAACAACTCATAAATGACTAGAATACTTGGGTCTGTGCTCTGCTTGGTTTTTTTTTCTGCTACTATTACATCTATTTGGTTTTGTGCTGCTCGTACTGTCCACCAAATTGAAATGCTTGGAATACTCTTGACATTGTGCTGCCATTTTGATATACTTGTGCTATTTGAAATCTGAAAAAAAAATGAATCTGATGTCTCGTTTTCTCAATTTGGTCTATATGGTCATGACCGAAGACCGAACCGAAATAACCAAAGACTGAATACAGAAAAACCGGAAAGACCGAATTTAATACAGGTAGCATTTCTAGATGACCGAAATTTCTGAAGACCGAAAAGACCGGACCGAACAGATCGGACGCCTGGGCTGAGTCCTCATAGACTGACCTTGCACAATGTCTTCTCTTGGGGCTATATCTTGTATATACCTAAGTAATGTCATAAGTTTTTGATGAACCTCGTGTAGCCTCGTAAGTTTCTTTGAAAATATTTTGATTTACTCATCTAGCTATCCAGTTTGGTTTCTAAATGTCGTCATAGCTTTTGGCTTCTCTTGAGCACTCTATCTGTATTCGCTACTTATTTTAGATGTTTGACTTGGTGTAATTAGACTTTGTCATCTGTTTTGTTCTGATCCAAGAAAGATCTGGACCTGCATCCACTAACTAGGATTCCAAGTTATTTACTTTATATGACATGTCTATGTGTCAGTAAAAGCACTGTTCTGTCTTAACAGAAAATACACCCTTCGGTGCAAATTCTAGCGGTATTCAATCCTGTGGGGTTCATACACTGCAATAATAGATTTTTCATATGCCACGCGACTTTTGAAACCCGTGGATAAAAAGATAGGCTATTTTCTCATGCTAGAACAGGAACATGCAAACTTAAATGTAAATACAAATAAAAGACAAACCTGAAAATAAACCACCTGTTCCAGAATCTGACTGGTTTCAGGCTGGTTACCACCATTCTGCTTGGTATTGGGAATTGTGATTGTGACAAGTAATATGCTGAGTGGGTATGTATTTTCTTCCCTGTTACCTAAACATTTATTCCCTAACTTTTATGTATCATGTAGAACAGTTGTTGCTCCACTTGAGAGGCTAAAGTTGGAGTACATAGTTCGTGGTGAGCAGAGGAATCTATTTGAGCTTATCCAAGTGATTGCAGCATCAGAAGGGTTGAAAGGATTTTGGAAAGGGAATTTTGTCAACATCCTCCGTACTGCTCCATTCAAGGCAGTAAACTTCTATGCATATGACACTTACAGAAAGCAACTGCTCAAATGGTCTGGTAATGAAGAAACTACAAACTTTGAGAGATTTATTGCTGGTGCTTCTGCTGGTGTGACCGCAACAATAATGTGCATACCCATGGATACGGTATGTTTATTTGAACAACCTCTTAGCTTCTAGATTTTCTCTTTTCCTTTTGGTTTAATTATTTATTGCTAAGTATTGTTTGGGTTAACCTTTTGTTTCAGATTAGGACAAAGATGGTAGCTCCGGGCGGTGAAGCTCTAGGTGGGGTTATTGGTGTTGCCCGCCACATGATCCAGACTGAAGGATTGTTCTCCCTCTACAAGGGTTTAGTGCCATCTCTTATCAGCATGGCACCCTCTGGCGCTGTATTCTATGGAGTGTATGACATACTGAAGGCGGCTTATCTGCATTCCCCTGAAGGAAAGAGGAGGATATCGATGATGAAACAACAAGGTCAAGAGGCAAATGCATTAGATCAGCTCGAGTTGGGCACTGTTAGGACATTACTCTATGGAGCTATCGCTGGATGCTGCGCGGAGGCAGCCACATACCCTTTTGAAGTAGTTAGGAGACAGCTACAGTTGCAAGTCAAAGCAACAAAGATGAATGCACTGGCGACATGCCTAAAAATTGTTGATCAAGGTGGAGTACCGGCACTCTACGTTGGCTTGATCCCCAGCTTGTTACAGGTACATGTTTTACCCAGAAAATAATTTACTTACAAGTATGTTTAGGGCTAGCTTTGTGAATGCATCCATTTGATTTGTAAAAGTTTTGTGCTCAGGTTTGAGTTTTAGCCCATGGTTTCCATTTACTGTCGGGAGATCTTAGGAAAATTGTTGCTAGATAATGGTGATTTTCTTATGATATTCTTATAGTGGTTGAAGGGCGGGCCTGGAGCAGTGGTAGAGTATCTCCACTTGTGTCCTGGAGGTCCTGGGTTTGAATCAGCCTCCTTGCATAATAAAAAGCAAGGGAAGGGCTGCCTAGAAACACCCTTCCCCAGGCCCCATAATGTGTGGGAGCTTTCAGCACTGGGTACACCCCCCATATTCTTATAGTGGTTCTGATTCACCTATAAAATGGACAATCGGTTATCTAGCAACTTAAACCTGCATATATTAATAGTTTGTTTTGGAATGTCTGATGCAAATGATTTTCTCTCTCCTTTTTTCAGGTTCTGCCATCGGCATCTATCAGCTACTTTGTATACGAGTTAATGAAGATAGTCCTGAAAGTGGAATGAGTGCAGATGGATTCTTGTGCCCACATAGCAAGTTCAGAAGACTCAGCTGACGTTACCTTGATAAAAGTTGGAAGCAACCATCGATTTATCAGTGCGTTTAGTACCCTTTTTTCTTTCTTTCTGGTAGGCTTACTTCATGAAAGCTTCAAGAGGCCGTGACTGTGCATTTAGCTTTGTTTTGGTCAAAAGCATTATTCATTTGAAGCTTTGCACCACAGTTGTGATCTTGTTACACGAGGTCTTCCACACCTCCATTGTATTGCTCATCTATAGCAGATCGAGCTGTGCCTGAGTGAAAACACCTGGGGCTCCTTGCCCTTCAAATTCCAGTTAACAAGTTTTATTGTTTGATGTATGGGTGAATCCAAATTAACTGCAATCCAGAACGATTTTGCTTGCTACATGCTCTACAGAGCTGATGTTCACCTCTGGGGTGGATACAGTCTCCAGTTCCTTTGGCAGAAGTTTTACAGTAGTTTGTTTAGGCATTACCTGGGTCGATCTGATGGCCAATGTTGCTGATTGCTGATTTGCCGGTTCAGGTGTTGTTGCTCCCATCTAAACTTTCTGCTCCCGTGTGCTTAATCGTAAACAAGTTCTATTGTTTGATGTGTGGATGGATGAACTGCAACCCAGAACGATTTTGCTTGCTACGTTCTCTTCAAAACTGTTGTTTGCCTGCAGGATACGGTCTTCAGTTCCTTGTGCAGAAGTTATACAGTAGTCTGTTTAGACATTACCTGGCTCGATGATTGATGATTTGCAGCTATTTTGGTAATCTGTTTTCAGTTTCGTCCACCACGCGCAGATGCATGTTATTAGGATGCTCAAGAGCTTTTTCGTGATGAACAGGTCACACCGTACGACATGTAAATTCAGATCTTACTCATGAACAGGAGGGTGACTTTAATAATGCGTGACTAGTAAATTCAGAGCTTAATCATAAACAGGATCGTGACTGTAATAATTCGCGATGAACGGTCCGCAGCTTCTCCGCTGCTGGCGGCAGCACGGAGCACTTGGGCAGCGTCGTCGCCGGCGGATTGGGCTGTGCCGCTGCACTGGAGCCAGACCCGTTCCCATCCCGTTTCAAAAAAAAAGACCCGTTCCCATGGACGCTTTCCCAAGCCGTCCTCGTTGAGCACTCTAACAACTGTGGCTGATTGCCTGGTGAGTGGCGAACACAAAGTGCCCGCAGTTTGGTGGGCACCTGGAGAGCGGAAGCGTGGCAGCGACAAGTTCACAGGAGATTCTTCTTGAGCCGACCTCTACATCTTGGACAAAACCGACGGCCTCTTACCAAAGTTTAGCGATCTTCCCCTTGATTACTCTAATGCGTAGAGCTGCTGCTGCATCAAAGTGGTTAATTAGCGGGGGCAGGGGCGTGCCTGAGCTGGAAAGCCAGGTGGTTTTGTTCAGTGGTTAGGTGCAAAGCCGCTATAGCTGCAAGACGTCCAGCACTGTCACTACTCACTAACCATATGCCTTGTTTGGTAGGAGTACTCGAAATTTTGTGGGATCATCCTTTAGTACATTTTTCTTAGTCCCAACATTCTACTTGGTGGATTGGGGATCAGGGTTTTGTGAAGATTTGGTAAAGGTAGGCATTTTAACCTCTAGAGAATTATCTCCACTAGTACTAAATAAGGCTAAGCTAGTGCTCACTTGCAATTTACGTTTGTATCGTGATTCGTGCACTTAAGTTGTAAGTTGGGCTGCAACTCAGATTTTTCAGCTATGAATATGAATGAGGTTCTAGGTGAAAATTTTCGGTTACAAATGAGGTTGCAACTAGTACGAAAAATATCTTCAAATCATTAAATTTACCTCGTGATCCATGCTAATATATGTTGAGTTATAACATGGATTGCAACTGACCGAGAACTAAGTTAGTTCTTAATAATAGATTAAGAATTAGTCACACCCACTAAACAATGCCTAACAAACGCGACCGGCAAAGCCGGGTGAGAGAGAGACCTGATCTGACGATGTGAACGAATCATTTGCAAGTCGCGTAGTGGCTGCGATCATGCGCGTGTTTTCAGACGGGCACAACAAGCGCACAGGAAAAGACTCCGTTTCTCATATAAAAAAAAAAGACTCAGCGCGCGCCGGTCTGCTCGCTGTTGGTGCCTGAAAGGAAAGGGATGCGCGGCGTCGCGGATTGCTAGTCATCCGTGCGCGCCCCAGAATAGATGTGAGATCGATCAGTGGCAGCGAGACGGCGTGGGAGTGCGGTAAGGCGACGGCGACGGCGGAGCTCTGAGCGCGACGGACAGGGACAGCGACCGCCGGCCGCTGCCCCCTCCCCCGTTACCCGCCAAGCTTCGACGACGGACGCGACCCTCTCAGGCGGGAATCGCGCAGAGCATTATTCTCCACGAATCTTTCTTGGATCAGGTTGCTATTTGTTTTGCATTGAACGAGCTGCCTATACTGGTAGGGTAAGAACTGCAGACGTGGTTCGAAGTGCGACAGTATTGCAACAAGCACACCGAGTTATTTATCTGCTCACTTTGGCCCTGGCCCCTGGATACTTATGGCTAAACATATTTAGCCTATATTTTGTCTAATTTTACGATAAATATTGAAGAACGTTCTTTTTGCAGAGTTTTCATTGTCGGGTTAATCTAGGGTAATGCGAAGCGAACTTGGATCGAAAGCGTATAATCGAATAAATTCACACATAAAAACCTTGGCGCCTTGGCGCCACATTGTGGTGGTGGTAGGTGAGCGGGGGTAACATGCTCGGTTGTGTGGGTATCTAGGGTTAAGCTAATTTTTTCAGATAATCCTATTTAATAACCTTGGACAATCTAAAAAAATTGATGGATAACCCGTACATGTCGGATATTATTAATACCATATCCATCGAATATCTACTTGACCAATATCCATATTCACATCCATACTCGTTGAATTTCCTGAAAATACTTACCATATCTTAAATTTATTGATGTGGATTTGAAGCGAAAATTATCCATACCATTTACATTCGTAGCACCAACCGAGGAGCACTACCTAGAGCTAGACAAAGGAGATATATGTGACAAAAAAAAATCCTGTAACACTCATGGGTTGTAACATGAATTGGAACTCCCAGCATATTTTGAGTCGACCGACAGTTAGTCACTCCTCACCTTAACATTTTCCTCTAAAACCGCCAAGAGGAAAAACGATTACAACGATTCACTTAGATCTTACTGAAACAGCTCTAAAATACGGCTGTTTCTTCTCAAGAACTAGCTTACGGTGGCCGGTGGCATGGCCACGTGTAAATGCAACATGCAGGGCACCGGCGTATTCTAAACTCGCAACAAAGCTGACAGATTAGCTGAATGAACGTTTGACGCATTCACCTACTACCGTGATGACGCACCACCAACCGAGAACGGACGGCCCAGATCGCCCCATCAAGGCTTCACAAATCCCCTAATTAAAAAGGAAACTAATCAACGCGAGGGGCAAAACCGACATTTCCTCACCCTGCGCAATCGCCTTCCTCTTCCTTTCTAAGCCGTCGCCGCTGGCTTGTCCAGTTGTTTCCCTTTCCCCGCTCGCCTTGCCAATTCTGTCGGCTAAACCGCATCTCGCCGCCACCCAAAACCCTCGATCGGGAGAGCTCGCGCCGCTCGGATCGCCCGGAGAGAGGTTCCGCCTGCTCGGTGGATTTCGCGGCGCGCGGTGCCCGGGTGACGCGGCGCCGTGCTGGGCCATGGCGGAGGGGCGGCGCTACGCGATCGCGCCGCAGCTAGGTGAGGCTAGCCGCCTTGGGTTGGTTTTTTGTTGTTGTTGTTGGTTCGTTTTGATCCGCCTGCCTGCTCCGCTTCAGGTGGCTGCCTCTGGTCAACGCCTTTAGTCTTTGTTTTGGTTTTGTTTCCCCCGTTGCGTGTGGGGATCGGAGCTTGTGGCGCGGAAATAGAAATCGTTGCGTAGTCGGGGAATCGTCGGCTGTGCTCAGTTCGCGCGGATTTTGGACCAGTCACGGAATTTGGTTGGTGCGAATTAATTCAGGAGAATTCTGTGTTTTCTGTGGCGTAGTCGTTGTGATTTTTGGTCGCTTCGTGCCCGCGGAAACGGGAGTGGTGGTGCGAAGTGGAGAGCTCAGTTTGGTCACTGGTGGTTCCGAGTGTCCTGGGAGTGGAACCACCGGAAGCTGTACCAGCTAGTGGAAATAATTGGGAACTTGCGTGCGGTTTCAGTGTTCTGGAGATGAATTTCCGGTACCCTGAATTCTTTAGAAGCTCTGCTTTACCTGCGTGAAAATACCCCTTCTATTGTCCTCCCGCGTTTGGGTTTGGACCGAAGTCAGTTTGGCAATTTTCAGAAGTCGGAATGAAAATTAGGTGCCCAAGCTAGGACTTGTAAGAGCTTCCAGGTTTTCTGATAGAAATCGGTGTTACAGTCATGTGTCCCAAGAACCTGAAATATGAAATTAAATTCTGCAAGTGAATTTTGATGACGGCGCATGCTTTATTTTGTTAAGATTGGGAAGTAACACCGATGACAGTTTCATCGAATGTTTTTTAAACTCACTATTCTATGAACTTGTCTAACTCTGCATTTCAACGGTTTCTGAAACAGACATGGACCAGATACTGAAGGAAGCTCAACAGCGATGGTTACGCCCGGCTGAGATCTGCGAAATACTGAAGAACTACAAAAACTTCCGCATAGCTCCAGAGCCACCAACTATGCCTGCAAGTACGACCCCTATTTTCTGCTCAACACTGCTGCTGGTTGATTATATGTTTTTAGTTTTTGAAAATTAACTTTCCTTTTGGGAAGACATAATACCAAAGCCATGTTGTTTAACTCGAGAGTTGTTATTGATTTTATAACTCGGAAATTGGTGCTCACTTCATAACTTGGCGAGAATAAAAGTTTTCTCGAAAGTGTGAGAATTTTATGATATCTTCTTTCCGTTTTAGTGTGTCAGGTGTAAATTTGAGCATATCCTTGTAGCCTGCCAGGCTGTAATTCCATCTACCGATACAAGAGCATGATTTAATCTTTAGTGTAACTACTTTGAACCATATGGTTAAGCCTCTGGGTCCACTATTGTTGCTGCTGGACCTTGGACAGTTGTGCTGGAGATTGCTAATGCAATTCCTTGATAAACACAACAAAATACCACCCATACTCATACAGATCTTTGTTTTCAGAAATATACTAGCATCGAGGCACCAATGCAGCAGACCATAAGACACTAGTAGCCAAATTAATTAGCAATGCATCTAGATGCATGTGGACTCCTCTACATATCTAAAGTCCACTAGCTCTTAGGGATCAAGATTAGCTAGGTCAAGTTGTAAATAAGTTTTCAGGGCTTCAGGCAGAAAAGAGAAAATAAAGGGGGGAATCGAGATATGCAGCAGCAAAGTGCACTGAGAAAGAAAGGAACTCGGGAGCTTTCTTCCTGCGGTTAAATGCATTATGTATTTGGCTGCTGCAGGGTCAAGATGATAGTGCGTGGCTTTTGGTGTTAATTAGGAGATGGAACGGCTCATCTCTGAAAAATTGATCCGCAACGACAGGATTAGAGATTGGTCGATCGGGGGCCTTTGGAATCTCATGCCGATTAAACAAGAGGAGCAGCGACGTAAAGCGAAACAACGTATGCCAATCCTTGGTGATAAAAAATAGTGATATCAGAAGCATAA
Source organism: Lolium rigidum (assembly GCF_022539505.1). NCBI lineage: Eukaryota > Viridiplantae > Streptophyta > Magnoliopsida > Poales > Poaceae > Lolium > Lolium rigidum. The sequence goes on along the minus strand of NC_061510.1, from coordinate 57,902,645 downwards.
ACTAAGTAATCCCATCACTGCTCCCACCGGCCAATTATGTGATGCAGCTAGTTTAAGCGAGCACGACGCTCATGGGCTGCTGTCTGTATGAGCAGCCCCTCATGCAAGAGATTGTGATGTTCGTGCTACTATGTGGTTAGGGTAATATTTTCCCAACTGATAATTTTACTGGTAGCAGGATAAAAAGGTCGCTATGGGATCAATGCACTATCTCATGCTAAGGACCCTGTTTGGTGCTTTCTGTAGCGGGATCCTTCAAGCTTTTGTTGATACCATGTTTTTGTCTTTCATGGATGGCATTTTGCCTTTAGATCTGCCATGACTTTGATTTGAACATTTAATTTTTTACTAATATCTCCGCACCTGACCCTATGTCCTCAGTTAAACATGCGCATGAGCTAATGAACTATATCTAAACATTCAATTTAAGGCTCAAATGTATCTAACCAATATCCTTATCTCTGGCTTTAGGTGGTTCGCTTTTCTTATTTGATCGGAAGGTATTGAGATATTTTAGGAAGGATGGCCATAATTGGAGGAAGAAAAAGGATGGAAAGACTGTCAAAGAAGCTCATGAAAGGTTAAAAGTAAGTAAAGTCATATTGGTAGTACTTATTTCTGTAATATCTTGCAATATTCTTCTAAGGGTTCATATGCTAGTCATCCTGCATCGCATGTATGTGGAGTCAAAAGAACTGATACTTTTGTATATAAATCTAGTGTGGAAGCATTGATGTGCTTCACTGCTACTATGCTCATGGGGAAGAGAATATAAACTTCCAGAGGAGGAGTTATTGGATGCTGGAGGAGTAAGTGGAATACTTCAATCCATTCTTCTTTTGCAAAATTTTCATTCCATGAACAACTCATGGCATGTGCATCATGGATGCCTGTATGGAGCCTACGCAGGCACACAATTTACAAATACTATACAGCGCATTAAGCAACCCTACGTTGGTTTTGCAGGGAGTTCATGCACATTGTCCTTGTACATTATCTCGAACTCAAGGTTATACCTAATCCTTCTATGGTTGAATATTGTTCACTACTTGTTTACCTTATATCTGGATTTGAGCAATCCACATGCGACTCTGTAGGAGCTTCATGTTAAGTACAGTGCATCGATGACCTTATTGGTTCCAGTATACTGCTCTTTTGTGATAGGAATCACGCATTTGTAGTTTCAGTTTTGGCATATCATAGTTTTATTTGTATACCTTGCTGGCCTTGGTGTTTTTTGAGCTTGATTCTTGTGTTAAACCAGGAATCAGGCAATTATATAAGAGAAACAGCTTCAGCGCTGTGATATGTTAAGTGATGGATCCTTGATTATTAGGTGGTCTTGTCAGAAATTGTTGATAATGCAATTGGTAACAAGATTTGTTAGAATATTATGCATTTATGCTTGTATATGTCCTGGAGGACACTAAATCTCACGATAAGCATACTGATCTGAACATGTTACATTGATTTGTTTTACCATAATATAAGAACCTACTCTAACCTATTTTGGAAACCCCTATTTATGTTAGCTTCCCGTTTTTACTGGACCTGCTTCTTTCTTTTGCTGTTTTGGATTCAAACTCTGGATGGAAGTCACCATTGCCGCATTCTTGTGGATAAAGTTTTTCTTCCTGCAATAAGTCGCTTAGAATCTCATTGTCCTCATATGTGCATATCAACATTAGGCTGGAAAATCAAGTTCTCGTACTAGGGTGCATTATAACATGCTAGAAGGAGCTCGTGTGGATAGCCCTTCAAGCCACTTGCCTTCACAAACTACAGATGGTGAAAGCTCACTTAGCGGACACGCCTCTGAATATGAGGCAGAATCAGGTAGGACTGTTTGGTCATCTTGTTCTGTTCTGCGTGAAGTCCAGTTGAATAGTTTCACTGATACTATTCCAATTATGCACAGCGTATCTAAAGCAAAATTCGGTGCAGCAGATATTTATTCGGGAGGAACCGGATACCACTCTATCTCTGGGATCCAGCAGCATGAAAATGGAGGTGGATCCGTAATTGATGCTTCTGTTTTCAGCTCATGTGTTTCTGCGTCTTCTGTAGGTATGTACCACTAAAATAATTTATTCTGGTTATTTAACCTAAGTTCGATGGATTTGTGACTTTGTTTGCTACCAATGTTTAGGTGATCATCAAGGATTACAGGCTACAGCACCTAATACAAGCTTCTATTCTCATTATCAAGATAACTTACCTGTGATTCCAAACGAGTCCAGTTTTGGAATTGCATTCAATGGACCTAGTAGTCAATTTGATCTGTCATCATGGAACGAAATGACGAAACCGGATAAAGGGATCCATCAATTGCCTCCATACCAATCTCATGTTTCCCCTGAGCAGTATCCTTTTACAGATGACCCTGGCATCGAATCTTTCTCTTTTGATGAAGTATATAGTAATGGGCTGGGTATCAAGGATGATGTTCATGCAGACACTGATGGAGAACCACTATTGCAGGTATGATTATACATTTTCCTGCAGGCCAATATACTATATCGCATATTAATGTTCTCTGATGGTAAAAGTTGTAGCCATCTCTATCTTCGTTATCCCCATGTAGAATAATTCTTGATGGTATGCAGCTGATATCCAGTTAGCACACACTATGACGCTAGCTAGCAAATAGATGAGGCAAGAAGTTTGGAGTTACATGCTGTTATTCATATGTGCATTTCATAACCAATAATAGAAAAACAAAAGCGTGAACTTTCAACATTATTTACCTTTTTATTCATGTAAATCTCCTACTGCCCTTGAGAGTGTGTTGATCTGTTTATGTCAACCTGTACTCTTAGACCGGATTGATTCTGAATTTTGCAAATTAGGATGTATATTGTTTCCCCATAATCAGAATATTGATGTGTTTGGGTTAAAATTAGAAGCAGATGATTTTGTAATCAATGATATTTTCACTTTTATTAACGAACATTTTTTTTGCAAAGTAACCTAAGCGCTAATTTCTGAAATGGAATATGGTTTTCAAAATTCAGTCAGGAGCATATCTTTCTCTAACAGACAGTGCCAGACTGGAAGTGCAATAATGCCACAAAGTGCCTCACATATATTATTAATTATTAAAGTAGGGAAACATCAATAAGAGAATGGACTTGTAGAGGAAAAGATGCTAAACTATAGAGCCGCAGTGATATTGCAGACCTAATAGAGCATACCATGTTTGTTTATCCAACCTTTCGGTTACTTAGTGTTGTTGAAGTATGAATCTATGGTGCTCTCTCCATCCCATGAAACATGTATCAACCTTTTCTAAATTTAGGTGTATCTAGACATTTGGACAAAGATAAGACATGTTTCATTGGATGGAGGGAGTATTATATGTCTTCTGATTTATCTTGTTGGTTATTTTGCACACTGTGATAAATTGCATCTGCGTGAGCTTCATCCTACTGCTATTATACAACTACCGTCTAAAAAAATTATACTCCCTCGATTCATATTACTTGATGCTAATATAGATGTATCTAGACACATTTTAGTTGTAGATACATCCATTTCAGCATCAAGTAATATGGATCGGAGGGAGCCTGTCTTGAATTTGGTAATGGTACTCACATGTGAAGCTACTGAATTTCAGCTTCCAAGTGCTACTCAAGGTTCATTTGCTACAGTGGAAAATTTCCAACAAAACAATAAATTTTTGGAGGAAACCATGAACTTCCCTCTCCTGAAAACTCAATCGTCTAGTCTTTCTGACATCCTAAAGGACAGCTTTAAGAAAAGTGATAGTTTTACTAGATGGATGAGTAAAGAACTTGCTGAAGTAGACGATTCCCAAGTTAAGTCCAGCTCTGGATTGTACTGGAACAGTGAAGATGCTGACAGTATCATTGGATCATCAAGCCGTGATCAGTTGGATCAGTTTACTCTGGACCCAATGCTTGCACAAGATCAGCTGTTTAGTATAATTGATTTTTCTCCAAGCTGGACATATGCAGGTTCAAAGACTAGGGTATGTCATTAAACTTCTCCTTCCTGCTTCTCAAGCCTGAAAGTCTTACGAGTGTCATACTTCATAGAACTGTCCAGGTGTCTCAGAGTGAGTTAGTGTTTTGCTTACAAAAAATCTTATATCATGCAGGTTCTTATTACCGGTAGATTCCTAACTTCCCATGAAGTTACAAACTTCAAGTGGTCATGTATGTTTGGAGAAGTCGAAGTTCCAGCAGAGATTTTAGAAGACGGGACTCTCAGGTGTTATTCTCCCTCACACAAACCTGGCAGGGTCCCTTTTTATGTGACTTGCTCCAACAGGTTGGCCTGCAGTGAAGTACGGGAGTTTGAATATCGACCAAGTGATTCTCAATACATGGATGCTCCAAGTCCACACGGTGCTACAAACAAAACATATCTCCAGATGCGTCTTGATAAATTATTGTCTTTGGGGCAAGATGAGCAAGATGAGTTCCAGGCAGCTCTATCTAACCCCACAAAGGAATTGATTGATTTGAACAAGAGGATAAACCCATTAATGATGAATAATGACCCGTGGTCTGAGTTGCTAAAGTTGGCTGATGATAATAATGAGCTTGTCAATGATGATACACAGGATCAGTTCCTTGAGAACTGTATCAAAGAGAAGCTGCATATCTGGCTTCTCCATAAAGCAGGAGATGGTGGCAAAGGTCCCAGTGTGCTAGATGAGGAGGGGCAGGGTGTTCTTCATATGGCAGCTGCTCTAGGATATGATTGGGCAATAAGGCCAACAATAACTGCTGGTGTAAATATAAATTTCAGAGATGTTCATGGATGGACTGCACTTCACTGGGCTGCATTCTGTGGCAGGTAAGTTCTTCTGAGGCTGATATTTTTCATTTGCACAAAATATGTATTGAACTTGTTTGCCTTGTTTTGCAGAGAGAGGACAGTTGTTGCTCTTATAGCACTAGGTGCGGCTCCTGGAGCTGTGACAGATCCAAGGCCTGATTTCCCTTCAGGAAGCACACCATCTGATCTTGCATCAGTTAATGGGCACAGGGGAATTTCTGGTTTCCTGGCAGAGTTTTCTTTAACAAGCCATCTTCAGACCCTCAATCTAAAGGAAGCTATGGGGAGAAATGCATCAGAAATATCTGGTCTACCCAGTATTGGAGATGTTACCGGAAGAACTGTCTCAACGTCGGCAGGTGAAGGTATTCAGGCTGGATCGATGGGAGATTCACTAGGTGCTGTGCGGAACGCTGCCCAAGCTGCTGCTCGGATATATCAAGTATTCAGGGTGCAGTCCTTTCAGAGAAAGCAAGCAGTTCAGTATGAGGATGAAAATGGTGTGATATCAGATGAACGTGCCATGTCACTCTTGTCTTACAAACCATCTAAAGCAGGCCAGCTCGATCCCATGCATGTTGCTGCTGCAACTCGAATCCAAAACAAATTTCGCGGATGGAAGGGAAGGAAGGAATTTCTTCTTATTAGACAGCGAATTGTCAAGATCCAGGTATGAATATGATCTATTCAAACAATATTCCAACGATTTTTGTTAGAAATCTGAACGCTCCATACTAATATACTATTAGATCAGATTTTTTCTACTGAATTTTTTGCAAACATTTCTTATTCTTGATGCTATCATTATTATGAACTGATTTTCTCAGTGTTGCTATGTTTTGTACTGGCTAGGCTCATGTGCGAGGTCACCAAGTAAGAAAGCATTATCGCAAAATAATTTGGTCTGTTGGGATAGTGGAGAAGGTTATATTGCGCTGGAGGCGGCGAGGGGCTGGGTTACGTGGGTTTCGGTCTACAGAAGGTGCAACAGCCAGCACTAGTAGCAGCAGCAGTGTCGATGTGACCTCAAATAAACCTGCTGAGGATGACTATAATTTCTTGCAAGAAGGACGCAAGCAAACTGAAGAAAGGCTGCAGAGAGCTCTTGCCAGAGTGAAGTCCATGGTTCAGTACCCTGATGCTCGGGACCAGTATCAGAGGATTTTGACCGTCGTAACAAAAATGCAGGAATCCCAGGTAGGACCAGTTTTCCCATCCTTTTGGCACCAATATTAAAGTTTTAGAGTGATGCTGAACAATTAGGCATTTTCTCTAAGAAAGCAATACAGTTTTCACCTCCTCAACTGTTGCCAGAGTCTAGATTTTACCCCTCAGCTGTATAACCAGACAAAGCAGACCCATAACTAAGCGGTTTTGATAAATGTGGATCTGATTTGTCTGGTTTGGGAGCTGGGGCTACGAAGTCTACACTCCTGCGATAGTTTGACGGGTGAATAAGAAATGGAGGCTTACTCTTTTTTGTTTTTTGTTAATGTGACAGCCTATGCAAGAAATTATGCTCGAGGAGTCAACTGAGATGGACGAAGGCTTTCTGATGAGCGAATTAGGAGAGCTCTGGGATGATGACATGCCAGCGCCTGGCTATTTCTAGGTCCTAACAGACTGTTGTATCTTCTTGTAAATTACCTCCCCGATTTGCTTTGTTTGTTAGCCTTACCAAATAGATAGCGAACTAGGTTACCGTCCAGTATGGCTGTTAATTTCTGTTGGTTTTCTTGCTATCTAGCTCTAGCTCTTTGTGCAGTATATCCCGAGGAAAATGTATCTAAATGATAAGGATGAGTTCATGAAGTTTGATGGTTTTAGCTACAGTTTACTCTTTGTGGACTTAATTTGGTTCCAGCGGCACCAAAACTTTTGCAAGGCTCGTTCATTGATGGTATGTTGCAGCTAATTGTTTGTAAGAAGCTGTATGTGCAGAATTTCAAAAATCTGGTGAATGTAGCCATGGATCCATTTAATACTTTACCTCTGTTCAAATATAAGTGTCTCATTTTTATCTAGATATGGATGTATCTAGATCTATTTTAGTTATAGGTACATTTGTATCTAAAAAAAAGTTGGGACACTTATTTTAGACAGATGGAGTATTTCATTCCATACAAGCAGAAGACATGCTCGCGGCGATGCGTGATGGGATTGTGATGCCATATATTTTCTG
>NC_061510.1:57873240-57895557 GCF_022539505.1 Lolium rigidum | reverse complement strand
GCTTGCTTGTTTGAGCCGAAACTCTCGGGTGTTTCCACGTGCCCGAGCCGAAGATGCCAGGACAAAAACGCAGACCAAATAAACTTTGGGCAGTTGAGCTAGAAGCGTCCAAAGAAGCAGAGAAGAACGAGGAAGCATGGACATGCCGCCCCAGATAAATCATGGCCATTCTAGAGCCTTTTGACGCCTCTGCACGAGAGCGACGCGTCGCCACTCCCAGTCCACGGGTTCGTCGTACCGAGAGAAGGCGAGGAGAATGGGCGTGAATGCGACATGGACGTCATCAGACGCGCGGCCATCAGATTTTGAAGCTACAGTTGCTTGCCGATTGCCACCACAGTTTAGTGTGTCGGACATGGACGTGTAACCAGGCACGACGGGGGCGTGTGCGTGTCGGCTGTTGCGTGCACAACTCCCGCAGTTTGTATAGCCAGGCACGTCAAACAACTCTACCCACAGTTTGTATAGCCACTCCACTCACTCGCTCCGACTCCGAGTGATGTGCAGAGTTCGCTTGTGTTGATTTTTCACTTCTATCTCAACAAGCTGTCACGTGTCCAGCGAGACTAGTATCTGCCAGAATTACATGCTGGACCTGGATGCTAGTACTCCCACGGTTCACAATTACTTCGTGTTTTGAGTTTGGTTAAAATTAAACTTTGACTACATATTTGCGAAAAATATCAACCTTTTCAATATAAAGTATATTTTCATATTATATATATTTGATACCATGGATTTTGATACATTCTTTTTCATATTTTTTTGGTTAAAATTTTAAACTATGGACTTGACAAATTCTAGAACACAAACTAAGAAAAAACAGAGGGAGTAAAATCATCATATTTATTCAGAGTGGTTTTTGGCTCATGGGACCATGTGCTCTCTTCATATAGAATGCATCTTAGACATATTTAATTTTTTTTCAAGAAAATTAGAACAAAAAATTCGCACGTACATCTTCACGTGCTACGTGTCCACAAAGTCATTTCATGAAAAATCAAGCTTGTAAAGAAACTGATGCTAAAAATAAAACTTTGCACAAGATAATTTTTCTCACTTTTACATAGACAACAAAAAAAATTGTTTTTTCACGAAACTTGATGAACACACATATTTTAGAGATGAGTAAATGTAGAAATTTGTTGTTAAAAAATCTCGATACTTTAATTTTTTTTTAGTAGAGGGAGCATTTGTAGCCAGAAGCCAAATTGAATTGCTGCTATTTTTTGAACAGATAGATTTCTTTGGCATCTGGCACAATAATCTTCTGGCTTTTTTGTCCTAGCAAAAAAAAAATTAAACCATTAATGGCTGCAGGCTGCAGGCAGGGCACACGCCAGATCGGTCGCGCCTGGTCGCCCAGCTGGGTCTGCCGTCTGCCGGAGTCACCAAAGTCCACAACCAACTTCTCTTCGGGCAGACCTCCGCGCGCGGAGCACAGCTTCCTGCCTCCTCTTCGGCCAGGGGATCTCTGGCGAGCCCATGGCCCCCGCCTCGCTGGAGGAGCTCCATTGCGCGGCGGCGCTCGAGAAGCCGCCGCCGGCGGAGGGCGACGAGCTCTGGCGCTGGCTCCGGCGGCACGCGGGGCCGGCCGCGGAGGGCGAGCTCCGCTGGCTCCGGCGCTGCGTGGGGGCGGCGGGCAAGGGCTTCGCCATCGGCGCCGGCCTCAAGGGCGGCCTCGCGCTCTTCTCCGTCCTCGTCCGCCTCCGCAGCCGCCGCCGCTCCCCTACTAGATCGAGGTGCTCGCTCGCCCCCCGCTGCGGAAGCTCACCGATTCGGCTTGTGCGTAACTCGTGTGGCGTGGTGCGTGTAGGAAGGCGGGAGCGATGACCAACGAGGAGGCCGTCGTGCTGGCGCTCAAGGAGACGCTCAGGTACGGCATGTTCCTCGGGACCTTCGCCGGCTCCTACGTCTCCGTCGACGAGTGCATCGCCGCCCTCTGGGGCCGCAAGAGGTCAGTTCTCTCACTCACACACACTCCGCAGCTCAAATAGTAGTACTAGTTCCTCCTCTTCGTATCAACTTGAAAAGGAAGATTCTGTGACTGTGCGTGGTTGTGCCGAATCGTACTACTGCGAATCTATTCCTTTGGCGACGAATTTGAGCAAGTATATGGCATTGGCTCTCTTAGTTGCGTGTAAACACGGACACACAGTAGGTGATCAAAAACCAAAGGATACAAGAGAACAGTTTAGCATCTGCTGCTGATTACTGATAGTGTTTTGGAGGAGATGCTTTGATGCCATAATGTCGATTGATTGTACTGTGATGGGAGTGGTTCTGTGTCACTTGGCGCTATGAATTGCAGCCAAAGGTTGCTGGTTTTGGTCAGGATCCTGGACTCAACGTTTTTGTGGTTACAACTTGCAAACAGTTATCGGTGTCGAAATGATAGTTTAATTGCTACCTGCGTTATGGGTTTCTAGTTTTGATTTAGATTAGAGAAGTTTGTGGGCAGATATTTAGGAGGGGAAAATGAAGAGTTTCTTGCTACTTTCTGTGAATCAGTCTGTTCTGGCGAGTATTTCAGTAGTTAGATTGATGTGTCATGGATAGAAATTTTCTCCAATACAGTAGGAATCAGGTACTTGTATTCAGAAGTAAAAGAACTGTTAACCCATCTCCAAACAGATAAATAACCAATAATTTGTAATTCCACAGTAAGATGTCAAAACCTATCGGTAATAGTTGACTCCTAATGTTGGACTTCCATTGCTATAAGTGCTGCACATGATTAGGAAATACTGGTTGTTTGCTGACCCAAAATAAGGTCCCTAGTAGTAAGATGTCAAAACTGATGGATAATAGTTGACTCCTAATGTTGGACCTCCATTGATAGTAGGGAAATACAAGTGCTGCAGTTTCCGCATGATTAGCAAATACAGGTTGTTTCTAACCCAAAGTAAGGTCCCTATAGTCACCTTCAGCTAAGTTTACTGGGAATTGAAAGTTTTGTTTTTGTTTGCCTTCTGAATTGAATTGATTATCACCTTCTGGAAAAAAAAAGAACATTTTTGTTTGTCATTACTGGTATTTCAGGGAAAATAACAGCTTCTAGCCTCCTACAGTCCTAGTTTTTAACCTGTTTGAACCTAAAATATCAGCATTGCACAGAGCAGGTTCCAAACCATCATGTTATTGATTATGATGAATCACACCTAGGTTTATGCTTTCAATAGGAAAACATCAGTCTTCTCTTTCTTCCTTCTCTTTTTAACATAAAATGTTGCCTGGATGGTTTTAACTCTAGAAACTTCACTTGGGGTGCTGCAAACTAGAACTTACAAAGTTCACTTTCGGAATACTTGAAATTAAACTCACAAATGCGAAATGTGGCTTCACCGCTTCATGTTCTTAAATAATTAGAAAAGGTGATTAAAATATTTCACATTTCCAATTCTCCAATGATCTTTGATCAGACTTATACACACATGCCATAAAACCATTGGATGGCATCCCCGGCTATTTAGTTGTGTATTTGCTTCTTAACTATATTCTATCACAGAATGCATGGCCTTTCCTGTTTCATTGTATCTTTCATACTACCTTTTGTAACAATGGAGATTGTTTCTGGATCATATATAACTAAATATTCTTGTTCTTTCAGAACAGCAAGGTGGAGGTCATTACTATCTGGGTTAATTGCTGGTCCTTCGATGCTCCTCACGGGGCCAGGCACACAGCATACTAGTTTGGCAATATACATCCTCATGCGTGCTGCTGTACTCGCAGCCCGCTGTGGAATAAAGAGCAGAAGATTTGGAAAGATTTGCAAACCTTTGACCTGGTCACATGGTGATGTCTTCCTTATGTGCCTTTCATCTGCACAAATTTTGTAAGTTTCGTTTCAGAACTATATGCCTTTTTGTTTCGCACTAGTTATATACTACCTCCATTTCAAGGAATAAGGCGTCCTCGTTTTACGTGTTTTTTGTTTGACCAAGAATTACTTCAAATAGATAAAGATTGTTTGTATGAAATTAGTATCATTAAAAAGTGCTTTTCAATACGAATCCAATGGTACTAATTACATATAATATAATCAAGACTTTGTTGCTTAATTTTTATGGTCAAAGTAGTTAATTGATCCCCTTATTTTTAATTGATCCCCTTATTTTTACATACTAATTACATGCTAATTATTCAAATTTATGTGGGCCCAGTAAAAATAAGGGGATCAATTAACAACTAATTACATACTAATTATTCAAATTTATGTGGGCCCAATAAAAATAAGGGGACCGAGCTTCGCTTAGTTGGCTAGCAGCCTCAGTTGGTGCTTGGTTCTTTCTTCTATATATAAGAATGCCACTGGTGCTAAGTGTCTGTTGGTTAGAGTTTCTTTACTCTTTCTTCTTTTATGTTCGGGCAAAAACCATTTATGTTCAGTTGAGGAAATGTTATATTAGCACATGGCACTGCTGAAGTATCTCCTCTGAACCAAAATGCAAGTCTTTTAGGATATTGACATGGTCATCAAGATGGAACTCCAACCATCAAATTCTGTGGAAATATGGTGCCTCACATAAAATTAATTATATAGCTATATTCTATGGTAAATCTAGTAATATCAGGTTTATGTTTTTGATGCCAGTATCCTGAAAGTAGTAAAACTTGTGTCCCATAGCCACCGGCGACCCGAGCGTATCACCATGACCAAACAAATCATGTACAATCACCGTACGCATGCGAGACACTAATATTTTAATGCCCGGGCACCATTGTGACCGTAAAATAAATGTAAGAATGTAATATGTTTGTAGTTTCAAGGGCATTTCCATTGCTATCTTGCTATGAAATAACTTCAGTCGTTTGCTACATCATTGAAAAAGATATGCATGGGTGAGTACTACCTCCGTCCCAAAATAACTTCAGTCGTTTGCCTACCAAAACGTCTTATATTTTGGGACAGAGGTGATAGTTGTTATATTGTTTTCTTGTATATATTCAGTAGCGTGCAGGAATAGTGGTTTTTTACTTAAATGATTGGTTCTGCAGATCTGCATACCTTCTAGCGCAGGACAGTTTGCCGTCATCATATAAATCATTTCTAAACAAGCATGGCGGAAAGGATCATTCTATTCTGCAAGGCTTGAAGGAAGTAGTCCAGCACACTGCTTTCTCTAACCTAGCGGGTATTGAGAAGTACTACAAATCTGTTGGTGTTGACATAAAACTAGATCCAAACATGGAAGTTCCTTGCTCAGTAAGTATGACACATCAGTCAATAAGATGTCCCATATTGATTGCATGGTTTGTATCACATTGATCTAGTTTACCCTATGAAGCACCACAAGGTCAATTTGACAGTATAAAATTTCGCCGTGAAATAATTGTCCTAGTCTCCATTATTTCTGTTAACCTGAACTTTTTCTACCATCTGATCTCTTCTGTTCTCTGTTTAATCCAGATTGTGCATGGTAATCAGTCATGTACAGGTCATTTTATTTCATTCTTGTTACAAGCATATGGAAGAGCAGTTCCTGTCTATATTCCAGTCTACCTAGTTCCCGCACTTGTAGTTCATCGGCAGGATCTCATGAAAAGGTATACAATTTCTCGAGTAAACTCACATGCGACATGTTAGGTTACCAATATATTTTCCTGCCAAAAAACCATGTACACCCTGCACTAGTTGATCCTGACCCCTCAGGGTAATTGTTTTCATATAAGGATCCAAGGGTAAAAAACGTATGTCCTATGTGGATTGAAAAAAACGAGAATCATTCATCGTCTATTATCTATCTTATTCTGTGGGAGCTGTGCATGAACATGCAGGCCTTACACAATAATGGGGAAGAGTCTTCTAGGAACAGCGAGATCTAGCTTATTCCTCTCAATGTACTGCGCATCTGCATGGTGAGCTCGCAACATCTTATTTCAACCATGAACTTGTTGTATTAAGATTGTAAATATATCACCAATTTCCCTTGTTGGGACAGCATTTTATGGTGTTTCTTTCTGTTTTCAGGGCTTGGACATGCTTCCTTTTTAGAACCTTCGAGAAGTGCAATACTCCACTCGTTGTACTTGGCACGGTAAGCGAAGACACAGTTTGCCGCATGGATTCAGTGTTCAGTCAACCATCTCTGCCATACTAACTACTTTCATATGACAGTTCCCGGCAGGCCTGGCATTGTTTATCGAGAAAAAAAGCAGGAGAACTGAGATATCTCTGTACTGCCTTGCCAGAGCCATCGAGAGTTTCTTCACATGCATGACCGATGCTGGACTCTGCCCTCCGATACTGCAGATCAAGCGAGCCGATGTAGTGGTATTCAGCATGGCTACCTCGATTATTATGCACTGCTATGCCCAGGAAAGAGAGGTCTTCCGGTCCAAGTACCTGAATGTCCTTGACTGGGTATTCGGTGTGCCGCTTCCGTCGGACGACGACGAAAACAAGAAACATTCAGCATCCATCGATGGAATCAAGAAAGGGATATTCTCCATTGGATGATGGACTGATATGTATCAAGTAATGTTCAAGTAGCTCGCTGGTCGATAGAAGAAATTCTCTAGGTGTTCCAGTGGTGTTGTAATCTTAGTGCAAAAGTAGATAGGCACATTAGGTGGGTCTTCTACCTTACAATGAGCCTTGTACAGGAGGCTCTTCCCAAATCCCACAAGCAGAATTTAGTGGGTGTAACAAATCATAGATTTATTCAATTGATTTATTGGAACCATTGCCCTGGTTCAGGACATATGTACTGTAAAGTTTGATCTTATGTGGTATTGTACTTCTTGAGAATGGAACCTAATTATTCAGCTGCGCCATCTAATTATTCAGCTGCGCCATCTGACTTGCCTTGTAATTTCTGACTATATTCAGGAGGAATTTTAATGTAGTGAAATCAGATTTCTCTTGGTAAAGCTTTTCCATTTCCAGTCTGAGTGTCAGAAATAGTATACTTGAAGTGAGGCGTTTTGGAGCATGGATGAAGCCTGTGTAGTCGTGGTGGTAGGCTTAAGATGGGGCCGATGTGTACCGAGGGGACCGGAGGAGGGGAGGATTAAGGAGAGGAGCACACGAACAAGACGATCTAGTACAACGAACTCTATGTATTTGATTCTCAAAAGGGAGTTAACAGGTTTTAACTTAGCCTATGGCCAGATTTTGAAGAACACAAGGAAGAAGAAGACTTGTGTGTGATCGTGGTGATACAACAGATATCATGGGTAGGCTTAAGATGGGACCGATGTGTACCGAGTGGATCGGAGGAGGGGAGGATTAAGGAGAGGAGCACATGAACAAGACGATCTAGTCCAGCATACTCTATGTATTTGATTCTCAACTGAAGAACACGAGGAAGAAGAAGACTTGTACGGCATAAACTAGCCAATAGGGCTCTCCCTCCCGCAGGGGAATGCCCCTCTCCTTATATAGGAGAGAGGTGGCTTACAAGGGAAGGAACCCTAGAGAAATCTATGCCTAGCTAAGCCTACTTTATAAAGCTTCTTTGGCTCAGGCGTGACGTTCCCCTCTGCGGCCCTTGTCTGGTGATGCCCCTTGGTCGGCCTATGGTAGCTTTGCTCGTGATCAAGTTGCTTTGGTTTCAAAGCTTTGTTTAAAGCTGAACTGCTTAGCTCCTCCGTGTCCTTTGGCTCCAGAGGGAATTTTTGACTAGAGTGCCGACATGTTGCCGTTGAGGCTATGCCGGATCCAAGTGGATTTGGCCGGAGTAAACCGGACCCTTATCTTTTTATCCTTCCAGACTTTGGTTTTCTGGGAGTATCGCCGGTTCCCTTACTCCGGCATACCCCTTCTGGTATATCAGACCGTATCAACTAGTAATCTCTTAACCCGAACTTTCATAATCCGGATTATCTTTTAATTCGGTTTACAAGTATCTTATCTTGGCATACTTGCCATAATCTTGACCTACCGGGGGTCATCCCCCCGACAACCTACTTTAAAAATTCACAAACACTATTTGGAATTTTTAAGTATTATGAAAAAAATCAATGTGTGCATATATATGTAGTCTGCAACTGTGTAAGATTTAAATTATGAAATACTTTATTCTCTAGCTTGTACAAAAAAAACAGAATTGTGGTTCTGGAAAAGGGGGAATAACAATAGTACATCATTTTCGGACCCACAAATTTTTAGGACTTGTCCTCTTTGTGAAGCCTGTAAGTATAAGGTATTTTGTATTAAAAATTTACACATCTCATGATGAGGACATCCCTACTACACCACTACCTCCGTCATTGATAAATGAAGATGAACCTGCTGTGAAGCTCAAGTCCAATGAAGTTCGGATTGGACCAATTACAAGGGCTCGTGCGAAGCTACTTAAACAACAAGTGAACTTGTTTCTAAATGATACTTTGATTGATGAGAACTTTATACTGCCTAAGTCCTATTACTTATGTATCATCAGGTATCAAGAGGAGACGAGCATCGCACGAGGAGATGAGCAGCTGGACATGAAGACGGACGTCAAGATGGACGTGAAGCTGGACATGAAGATATCTCATGGTCGCGCGAGGGAGGAGCGGGAGGCATGCGCGAGAGGAGAAGACGACGTTCAGGCCGGTCCAGCACCCGGTTAGACCGGCCTCCAGACCGGCCAACCCGGTCCCTGGCCCGGTTAACCGGGCGCCAACCGGATGGGATGCATCGTACCGGGCAAAAACTGGAAAGTTGCGAAGTTTCCGGTTGCCACCCGGTTGACCGGACGCCAGACCGGCCGATCCGGTCCCTGGCCCGGTTGACCGGATTCCAGACCGGATTCGTCCGAGTCTGTCTCGACCAGATATATTCTGGGTCGGTTATTCTTGTATCTTTTCGACCGTAAGTCGTCCCGACGCCTATATAAGTGCCCGGGACGCCCCCTAGCTGCTTTAGACCACGTTTAAGATAAACCCTAGTTCTTAGTTGTTTGCTCTAGCAAAACTATTGAATCCCTACACCATATTGCTTGATATTGTGTAGATCCTGAAAAAGTCTTGTGTGAACTGCTGTTTCATTGGGAATTAGACGGTTGCAACTTACCGCTTCGTGGTCGGCGGCTACGTGCGCAAGTGTGTGGAGTTGCGAATATCTTGCAGGGTTGAGAGCTGTTGCATTGGCAACAGGGACCAATCGAGAGATCTCGTTGCGTCATACAAGTTATCATCCACTTCATCGTCGTGTTTCTCCGCTGCCATTACCCCGTGATCACCATCACCGTTGTTGCTTACTGAGAAGATCGGGCCGCCCCTTATCATCTTGGTATCAGATTTCCAGTTTTCCTCGGTAAGCCATCCACAATCCACCCCATAAGTTGAGTTGTGAGTGTTTTCTATCCAGAAAAATCCATAAAAAGTTAGGGTTAGGGTTTGCCATAGCCTTATATTGCACTAATTTCGAGTTTTAGTTGCTTTTCGTAGTTATTTTTGCGTATCTTTTCTTTCTATCTAGTATTTTAGGGTTTGAGTTTACTTTTTCATCTTGTGTTACTTTGTCGTCTAGTGTCAGTTTAGTTACTCCGAGTCCACATAGCGTACAGTGTGCTTGTTCCCAACCATAGACACAGCCTTTCGATATAAAGTGACTAGGAACTTCCCCAGAAGAGACTAGTTTTACCGCTCGACAGGCTGCTCGTTAGGTTATCGGTGCTTTGCATATTTCTGTTGGCCGTATTATAAATGAGTTGTGTCATATATCAAAAAAAAAAGAGACAATTGAAAAGAAGCAAAAAGAGCTACATAGCTGCGTGTGTTATACAAAAGAAAAATCCAAAAAGAAAAGTGAAGTGTTAGTTGAACCAAGTGAAGGCCTAAGTTTACTTTACTGCACCCGTAGTTGAGCAATCTTGTGCCTGTCTCGTTGAGCTTTGCTAGCGTCTCTCTTGTGCATTGCAACCTTTCCCACATATAGTTGCATTGCCCCATTATATCGCCTTGTGTGAGTATCATTGGTTGTCTACGGTCAGCGCTAGAGCTTGTTATTGGTGCAAATAGGTAGCCTACCTATAGCCCCACATATACCCTGCTTTGTCGTGTGATTTGTTCTTATACCCTTGATATTCGCTTCGCTACATCCGTGCACTAGTTGTTACTACAAGTGGTAAGCAACACTAATTTACTTTGGAACGGTAAGATTTCCTTTTCTTATCAGTTTTGAGTGAGTTGTGAGAGTACCACCATATATTTTTGATTTAGTGCACTAATCTACTAACGATGTCTGCTAGTGATCATAAACTTGTTAACCAGGAAAACAAGAGTGCTGCCGATATCATCACATGGAGGGAGTATGAGGCTCTTCGTAATGAGATGCGACGTGAATTCCGCGCTCAGGACGATGTGCTTAATGGGAAAGGTTGAAGAGATCTCCCAAAAGCTGGATGCTACTCATGTGACCGTCACTACAATGCAAGATCAAATGACGGATGTCCAACGCAGTCTTGCTGATTTGCGTTTGGCTGTTGAGAATTTGACCGCGCAACAACAACAAGAAGATGACGAAGATCCTGAGCTTCAAGATGACGCACACAATGCTCGTGGTGCGCCACGTACGTGGTAATCTTCCTCGCGGTTGGGCTCCACTTGGCCTCAATGGTCGTGGACAAGATGAGGAAGATGGGTTGGGTAAGCCCAAGTTTTCTATACCCAAGTTTGAAGGAGGAGCTGATGTTGAAGAATACCTCACTTGGGAGCTCAAAATTGAGAAGTTGTGGAGCTTACATCCACATTATATCGAAGATCGGAAGATTAAACTTGCTTCTTCCGAATTTGATGGCTACGCTTTGTGTTGGTGGGATGCTTTTGTTCGAAACCGAGACGAGGATGGTGAGCAACCTATACGCACATGGCGTGCCATGAAGGAGGCGATGACTTCTCGCTTTGTGCCTACAAATTACTTGCGGAATATATATGATAAGCCGACTCTATTGAGACAAGGTGTGAAGACTGTGGATGAATACTACATGGAGATGGAGATGCTTATGCAGCGTGGCCGTGTCCGTGAGTCTCTCGAGATGACAATGCAGCGTTTTCTCAACGGTTTGAAGTATGATATCAAAGGCATTGTTCATCACTACAGTTACACCAATATGAATCAATTGTTACATCATGCAAGAGAAGCTGAATCACAGTTGGCTGACCAAGCAAAGATCAAAGGTCGAACTACAGGAGCTGAGCGTTTCACACCCCGCGCGGCACCATCTTCGGCGCTGGCGCCTTCGACGCGCTCCGCACCTTTCTCTCCTCCGCCTAGTAAGCCGGTCTCCAATGTGTCTAACACAAAGAAGTCCGAATCTGCTGCAAGTACGAGTGGCTCTAATGTGTCTACTGCGCGTAACCGTGATATGGTTTGTCATACATGTGGTGGCAAGGGTCACTTCAAGAGAGATTGTCCTAACCGCAAAGTCATGATTATCAATGAGGACAATGAATATGAGACTGGGAGATGATGTTGATCCTAATGCTCCGGAAGATGATGACTATGACACCGATGGTGAAGATGCATATCCGTCTGATGCTCGCACCATTGTTGTGTCGCAGCGTGCTCTTAATGTGTTGCCTAGTGTCAGCGCTGCAATTTGTTCCAAACAAAGGCTTTAGTTGGTCCCGACAAGGCTTGCAAGGTCATTATTGATGGCGGGAGTTGCCGCAATTTAGCAAGCAAGGAGTTGTGTATCGATGGCGTGTAACTCACACGTTCGTTGGGAACCCCAAGAGGAAGGTATGATGCGCACAGCAGCAAGTTTTCCCTCGGAAAGAAACCAAGGTTTATCGAACCAGGAGGAGCCAAGAAGCACGTTGAAGGTTGATGGCGGCGGGATGTAGTGCGGCGCAACACCGGGGATTCCGGCGCCAACGTGGAACCTGCACAACACAACCAAAGTACTTTGCCCCAACGAAACAGTGAGGTTGTCAATCTCACCGGCTTGCTGTAACAAAGGATTAACCGTATTGTGTGGAAGATGATTGTTTGCAAGAAAAAAGTAAAAACAAGTATTGCAGCAGATTTGTATTTCAGTATTAAAGAATGGACCGGGGTCCACAGTTCACTAGAGGTGTCTCTCCCATAAGATAAAAGCATGTTGGGTGAACAAATTACAGTCGGGCAATTGACAAATAGAGAGGGCATAACAATGCACATACATGTCATGATAAGTATAGTGAGATTTAATTGGGCATTACGACAAAGTACATAGACCGCCATCCAACCGCATCTATGCCTAAAAAGTCCACCTTCGAGGTTATCGTCCGAACCCCTTCCAGTATTAAGTTGCAAAGCAACGGACAATTGCATTAAGTATGGTGCGTAATGTAATCAACAACTACATCCTCGGACATAGCGCCAATGTTTTATCCCTAGTGGCAACAAGCACAACACAACCTTAGAACTTTCTCATCACTCGTCCCGGTGTCAATGCGGGCATGAACCCACTATCGAGCATAAATACTCCCTCTTGGAGTTAAGAGTAAAAACTTGGCCGAGCCTCTACTAATAACGGAGAGCATGCAAGATCATAAACAACACATATGTAATAACTTGATAATTAACATAACATGGTATTCTCTATCCATCGGATCCCGACAAACACAACATAGAGTATTACGGATAGATGATCTTGATCATGTTAGGCAGCTCACAAGATCCAACAATGAAGCACAATGAGGAGAAGACAACCATCTAGCTACCGCTATGGACCCATAGTCCAGGGGTGAACTACTCACTCATCACTCCGGAGGCGACCATGGCGGTGTAGAGTCCTCCGGGAGATGAATCCCCTCTCCGGCAGGGTGCCGGAGGAGATCTCCAGAATCCCCCGAGATGGGATTGGCGGCGGCGGCGTCTCTGGAAGGTTTTCCGTATCGTGGTTTTTCGCATCAGGGGTTTCGCGACGGAGGCTTTAAGTAGGCGGAAGGGCAGAGTCGGAGGGCTGACGAGGGGCCCACACCATAGGGCGGCGCGGGCCCCCTCTGGCCGCGCGGCCCTATGGTGGCGGCGCCTCGTCGCCCCACTTCGTATCCCTTTCGGTCTTCCGGAAGGTTCGTGGCAAAATAGGACCCCGGGTCTTGATTTCGTCCAATTCCGAGAATATTTCGTTACTAGGATTTCTGAAACCAAAAACAGCAGAAAACAGACAATCGGCTCTTCGGCATCTTGTTAATAGGTTAGTTCCAGAAAATGCACGAATATGACATAAAGTGTGCATAAAACATGTAGGTATCATCAATAATATGGCATGGATCATAAGAAATTATCGATACGTCGGAGACGTATCAGCATCCCCAAGCTTAGTTCTCGCTCGTCCCGAGCAGGTAAAAGGATAACAAAGATAATTTCCGAAGTGACATGCCATCATAACCTTGATCATACTATTTGTAAACATATGTAGTGGATGCAGCGATCAAAACAATGGTAATGACATGAGTAAACAAGTGAATCATAAAGCAAAGACTTTTCATGAATAGTACTTCAAGACAAGCATCAATAAGTCTTGCATAAGAGTTAACTCATAAAGCAATAAATCAAAGTAAAGGTATTGAAGCAACACAAAGGAAGATTAAGTTTCAGCGGTTGCTTTCAACTTGTAACATGTATATCTCATGGATAATATTCAACATAGAGTAATATAATAAGTGCAATATGCAAGTATGTAGGAATCAATGCACAGTTCACACAAGTGTTTGCTTCTTGAGGTGGAGAGAGATAGGTGAACTGACTCGACATAAAAGTAAAGAGAATGGTCCTTCAAAGAGGAAAGCATCGATTGCTATATTTGTGCTAGAGCTTTTATTTTGAAAACATGAAACAATTTTGTCAACGGTAGTAATAAAGCATATGAGTTATGTAAATTATATCTTACAAGTTGCAAGCCTCATGCATAGTATACTAATAGTGCCCGCACCTTGTCCTAATTAGCTTGGACTACCGGATCTTTGCAATGCACATGTTTTAACCAAGTGTCACAATGGGGTACCTCCATGCCGCCTGTACAAAGGTCTAAGGAGAAAGCTCGCATTTTGGATTTCTCGCTTTTGATTATTCTCAACTTAGACATCCATACCGGGACAACATGGACAACGAGATAATGGACTCCTCTTTAATGCATAAGCATGTGGCAACAATTATTATTCTCATATGAGATTGAGGATATGTGTCCAAAACTGAAACTTCCACCATGATTCATGGCTTTAGTTAGCGGCCCAATGTTCTTCTCTAACAATATGCATGCTCCAACCATTAAGGTGGTAGATCTCTCTTACTTCGGACAAGACGGACATGCATAGCAACTCACATGATATTCAACAAAGAATAATTGATGGCGTCCCCTGAAGCATGGTTATCGCACAACAAGCAACTTAATAAGAGATAAAGTGCATAAGTACATATTCAATACCACAATAGTTTTTAAGCTATTTGTCCCATGAGCTATATATTGCAAAGGTGAATGATGGAATTTTAAAGGTAGCACTCAAGCAATTTACTTTGGAATGGCGGATAAATACCATCTAGTAGGTAGGTATGGTGGACACAAATGGCATAGTGGTTGGCTCAAGTATTTTGGATGCATGAGAAGTATTCCCTCTCGATACAAGGTTTAGGCTAGCAAGGTTATTCGAAACAAACACAAGGATGAACGGTGCAGCAAAACTCACATAAAAGACATATTGTAAACATTATAAGACTCTACACCGTCTTCCTTGTTGTTCAAAACTCAATACTAGATGTTATCTAGACTCTAGAGAAACCAAATATGCAAACCAAATTAGCAAGCTCTAAGTATTTCTTCATTAATAGGTACAAAGTATATGATGCAAGAGCTTAAACATGAGCACAACAATTGCCAAGTATCAAATTATCCAAGACATTTTAGAATTACTACATGTAGCATTTTCCAATTC
This sequence comes from Lolium rigidum, assembly GCF_022539505.1. Taxonomy (NCBI): domain Eukaryota; kingdom Viridiplantae; phylum Streptophyta; class Magnoliopsida; order Poales; family Poaceae; genus Lolium; species Lolium rigidum. The sequence goes on along the minus strand of NC_061510.1, from coordinate 57,880,704 downwards.
CAACCATATAACAATTTAACGAAGAAGAAACTTCGCCATGAATACTATGAGTAGAGCCTAAAGACATACTTGTCCATATGCTACAGCGGAGCGTGTCTCTCTCCCACAAAGTGAATGCTAGGATCCATTTAATTCAAACAAAACAAAAAACAAAAACAAACCGACGCTCCAAGCAAAGTGCATAAGATGTGACGGAATAAAAATATAGTTTCGGGGAGGAACCCGATAATGTTGTCGATGAAGAAGGGGATGCCTTGGGCATCCCCAAGCTTAGACGCTTGAGTCTTCTTAGAATATGCAGGGGTGAACCACCGGGGCATCCCCAAGCTTAGAGCTTTCACTCTCCTTGATCATATTGCATCATACTCCTCTCTTGATCCTTGAAAACTTCCTCCACACCAAACTCGAAACAACTCATTAGAGGGTTAGTGCACAATAAAAATTAACATGTTCAGAGGTGACACAATCATTCTTAACACTTCTGGACATTGCATAAAGCTACTGGACATTAATGGATCAAAAAAATTCATCCAACATAGCGAAAGAGGCAATGCGAAATAAAAAGGCAGAATCTGTCAAAACAGAACAGTCCGTAAAGATGGATTTAATTGAGGCAGCAGACTTGCTCAAATGAAAATGCCCAAATTGAATGAAAGTTGCGTACGTATCTGAGGATTACTCACGTAAATTGGCTTAATTTTCTGAGTTACCTACAGAGAATTAGACCCAGATTCGTGACAGCAAAGAAATCTGTTTCTGCGCAGTAATCCAAATCTAGTATTTACTTTACTATCAAAGACTTTACTTGGCACAACAAAACACAAAACTAAGATAAGGAGAGGTTGCTACAGTAGTAAACAACTTCCAAGACACAAATATAAAACAAAATACTGTAGCAAAATAACACATGGGTTATCTCCCAAGAAGTTCTTTCTTTATAGCCATTAAGATGGGCTCAGCAGCTTTAATGATGCTCACATGAAAAATAGAGTATGAGGCAAAAGAGAGTATCAAGAAGCAAATTCAAAACAAATTTAAGCCTAACATGCTTCCTATGCATAGGAATCTTGTAAATAAACAAGTTCATGAAGAGCAAAGTAACAAGCATAGGAAGATAATAGCTTCAAAAATTTCAGCACATAGAGAGGTGTTTTAGTAACATGAAAATTTCTACAACCATATTTTCCTCTCTCATAATAATTTTCAGTAGCATCATGAGCAAACTCAACAATGTAACTATCACATAAAGCATTCTTATCATGAGTCTCATGCATAAAATTATTACTCTCCACGTAAGCATAATTAATTGGGATTTCTATTTTCGTGCCCTCCGGTCCTTAGTTGTACTCAGTTTTCCCCAGCTCCTTAGTTTTTCCTCAGTTTTCCCCAAGCCCTTGTTTGAAACCCGCAGAAGCAGCTCAGACGGCAGGATTCCCGTTTAGTTGACCGTTCTGTCACGTGTGGGGCCGCGTCTTGTGGGGCCGAGTCGTGTGGGCCCGCGTCGCGTGGGGCTGGTAGAAAGGGCCCGCGTGGGACAGGACGAGAAGCGTTTGGTTGCACGTGAGCAGGAGCTGGGTTCTGTCTCTCTCGGCCCCAAATTGGCATCCCTATTAAGTGCACCTTTTTCCCCTCTTTCTCTCTCGTCCTTTTCACCAAATTAGTATAAAATCTAGAGAAGCTTGCATTTCTGACTTTCTTCAATTATTTGTGCCTTTTGGCCCTCGTTGTTTGCCCAATATGGCAGCAAATCTAGTACTCCCTCCGGTTCATATGTATGTAGTTAAATCTAGAAGCAAATCTCCAGGATAATGTACGATAAATTCACAGTCATAGTAAATCAAGAAAACTAAGTACGGCCAACAAAATATAGTAGACTAGGGATAGATAATCCCTAGATAATATGGATAGATAATAGGCTGCATACACAGCAGCCAACATAGTAACAGGTTCTTCACAAGCACCATCATACTAACATAACACCAAGGGATCCCTAGCTAACAACAAAGGGATCCCAACAACAAACTAGGAGGCAGCAGCAGCAGCAGCACACGTCCAGGACTCCGCCTACCCCATCCGGCTCTCCCTCCACTTGTTGCTCTTGCTCCCCTTGGGAGCCTTGGGCTTGAGCGGAGGCATGCGCCCGGCGGAGATCTCCACCCGCCGGAAGCCGCGGAGGTGCATGCCGAGCGCCCGTGCTTGGCGCGGAAGGAGTGGACGTTCACCGTCGTGCCGACCTTGGGGAAGGTGTTGCCGATGTTCTCAGCATGCGTGACGAGGCGGTTGAAGTCCGTGGCGCCGAGTCTCCCGGTGCGAAGGGGCACCTGTACACCTCCTTGGCGAAGTAGGAGATGTATCGGCCGACCCGCAGCCTCCGCAGCACACTGGCGAGTCTTGACGTCCTCCCGCTCTTCGTCGCTGCCGACGTCGCTGCCGTACATCCGATCCATATCAAACGGAAACTAGTGAATGAGTTGCAACGATGACTAACGTACATGATAACAAAGTTAAGAAAAACAGAGTCAGCCTCGGTTAGAGTGGACATGATTATATATCTACAGGGAAGGGGTAAGCGAACTAAAGCTCATGCACAACAGATTTGTACACAGCAATGGTTCGCTGAACCCTCCCCGTAAAAATTTGTGCCCAACCATTCATCATAGGCAAAGAAACAGATTCTAGATCTGAACTAGATCCGAACTTGAACACATTCGAGATTATTTGCAAAATTAAACGGTTGATATCTTTTGATTAGTGCATAAAATAACTGATTGAGATCCCATGATTACTTGCATAAATTAACTGATTGAGATCCAATATTATTTGCATAAATTAACCGAACAGCCGAACCCCAAATCAAGAAGTGATCAAAACAAAATGGAATAAAATCGGCGCAAATATTAGCCCAATACCGATCCATCTACGGATCCATCTACACCAGCAAAAATAGGGTTCAAAAAGGAATGGGGAACAAAAAAGGAAGCAAACCGTAGTTACCTCGTTCCATGGGTCCTCCAGGGAGGTGTCGTAGGGGTTCGGGGCGGGACGTACGGCACGGGGTCGTAGGGGTCCCATCCCGCCGGGATCCGACCGCCACCGGCGGCAGCAGCCTCCGATGCACCGGCGGCGGCGGCGGCGGCGGCGTCGTCCGTCGAGGGGACGGGGCCGAAGATGGAGGCGTCGCGCTTCGAGCCAACCTCGACGATGGGATTGGCATTCTCCTTGTCCATCTCTCCGGCGGAGGAAGAGGAAGAGGAAGAGGGAGAGGGAGAGGGTTTTTGCTTTGGAGAAGATGATGGGACGTGGGAGAGAGTTGGCGATGCGTGAGCGAGTGAGAGTGACAGAGACGAGTGGGAGGAGGCGTCTATAAAGGCGAGGGGTGGTTAATGCGACCCGCGTCCTACGCGTGCACAGGTGCACGTCCGCACGTCTTGGACTTACGCAACGCGACACGCGTCCACGATTGCACGTCTCGACTTCTCCACCGCGACCCGCGTCTACGCGTCAACAATTGCACGTGTCCTCGAGTCTAACCCCGGAAATTTAGATATACTCAGTGTATACCCTCGAGTCTTATACTAGCATTTTTTGTGTGCTCAATTTTCCCCTCGAGTGCTAATACCGGCTAGTGCAATATACTCAGCTTTACCCTCAAGTGGCTGGTCAACAGAGAGTCAACAAATGGGATTAACTAGTTAAATGAGTCATTTAATGTGCAAAAAAATCCTAAAAAGAGTGGCACTTACTCATGGAGTCTTTACCACAAATTGACACTTCTCAAATCATAGATAAATCATAGATAAATCAAGTTTTACCACAAATTGCCACTTCTCAAATCACCTAGTAGCTATGAAGGTGCATGGTTTTCCACAATAAGCCCTTCCCAAAACAGCTTCCCCCAAATCATACTTTGTCTAAATGAGGCCACAATTCTCACACCGATGTATATTGGTATTGCAAATAGTTTGAGGTAGGCCAAGATGGGTTTCATTGTACAAAACACGCATTTTCCATTTTTTAAATCTCATATTTGAATCCCTTAGTCTATTTACTACTCGGGTGCCCTTGGTTTCTTGATAGTACTCAGCTTTGCCCTCTCTCTTCACAAATTCTCGCGGACGTGCATCATCGCTCCGATTGGTCTAGCCCATGTCACGCGGATCGTGCCCACCGACCGTTGATCGTATGATATAGGGAACGGGCAGGATAACCCCTCTCTCTCTCGTTGGCGGTTAATTAGCTTGTCGAAGGGCGGTTTTCCGTATTATTTTTCACGCGCTAAAAATTATAAACTGTTTTAGGCGTTATTTTTCACGCAAAAAATGATAAACCATCACCGATTTGTTGTTACCATTACTTTTCACGCAAAAAAATGATAAACCATCACCGATTTGTTGTTGCCATTACTTTTCACGCAAAAAATTGATAAACCATCAACAATTTGTTGTAGCCATTACTTTTCACGCAAAAAAAAATGATAAACCATCACCGATTTGTTGTTGCCATTACTTTTCACGCAAAAAATGATAAACCATCAACAATTTGTTGTAGCCATTACTTTTACGCAAAAAATGATAAACCATCAACAATTTGTTGTTGCCATTACTTTTACGCAAAAAATGATAAACCATCAACAATTTGTTGTAGCCATTACTTTTCACGCAAAAAAATGATAAACCATCAACAATTTGTTGTAGCCATTACTTTTCACGCAGAAAAAACCTAATTTGTTACAAAAGCTGGTTTCAGTGAGACCTAACCAAGTTTGGCATACATGATGGCATACCTATAACAACAAGGAATATCTAAAAGGGAAAGTTTCAGAAAATTTAGGGTGAAAATGATGCCATACATGATGCTGTTTTTCGAGGTTTTGACCTGAATATCAATTGGGTATTGTAAAGGGAAATAAAAAGTTCGAAAAATGTAAAAACGAAACAATCTATCTATCTATGTATAGAAGATCAGCTGTATGAAATTTGAGGTTATTTAGAGAAGGTAGAAAAAATCACCTTGTTAGAAAAGCTGGTTTCAGCGAGACGAAACGGCATGCGCTTAAGCAAAGTGATTTTTTCGAACATCTCCAAATGACCCCAAATTTTCCATACATGATGCCATACGTGTAACAACAAGGAACCCTATCTAAAAAGTGTCAAAAAAGTTTGCCCAACCGTATAGCTCTATCAAAAAGAACCTCACCATGGCGCTAGTATAATTTTGGGATAGTTACAAACTTTCGTTACCTAACCTTCAACATGAAACTTGTTTCAAATTCATTTTGGCCTACAAGAAACAAATCCCAACTTGATTCGAGCACCACAGCCTCCAAACGATGCCGATGCCGATATCGGCATGGTCGAATGGCTATGCTCGCCGCCATCGCTAGGTCAACGTCGGGATGCACCCTCAATCCCGTCCCCTCATTCGATCACCGACACACCGCAGATACCGCCGAGGCCAATGCCGAACGTACATGCCGATGCCAATGCCGATCATGCATGCACGCCGCCGTGGGCACGGCCACGCCGACCCGCTATGCTCGGACGCCACGGACCGCCGCGAGATCTTTCCCTTCGCCACCACACTCTCCTAGCACCCACCTATACACGCCGGAAAGGAGAGACACTAGTTTTCTCTACATTGCTCGCGTTCGTGTCCGACACGGTCGATCAAAGTTTTGAGGTGGTCGTCGATGTCGTCGACCATTTCTTCTCTTCTTTGCATGGTTAAACGCGTCTAGTTCATATCTATCTAATGCGTCCGGTCTCGCCTCATGCAGTTCTTTGTGGACGTCGATCTCATCTCGGCACCCCGCATGCCACCTCCTCCGTGCCATCGCTCGTAGAGCTCCGTTTAAAAATCTAATCCTACCCGTGTATTGCCCCTTGTATCAGCGTCATGGCCGTACTTGTCATTTGATATACCGAAGCCCCACTCGTTCGCGTTTTGGTCGGGGATACAGCGATGCTTACGGTCAAACAAAGATGGATGGTCCGACGTGTCTTTGCAGTGCTCTACGTGGCCCCACTATTCGAAGATAACGGTCAACCGTCGGGCAACCGGCCGTTACATCACGTCCGATGGTTTCGGACAAACGCTTGGGTAAAACTGAGGAAAAACTAAGGAGCTGGGGAAAACCAGAGCACAACTAAGGACCCGAGGGCACGAAAATAGAAATCCCTTTAATATTACCTTCCTTCATATCAATGTTAGCACCAATAGCTCAAGAAAGGTCTTCCCAATATAATGGGACAAGATGCATTGCATTCAATATCCAAGACAACAAAATCAACGGGGACAAGGTTATTGTTAACCATAATGCGAACATTATCAATCCTCCCCAAAGGTTTCTTTATAGCATTATCAAGCAAGATTAACATCCAAATAACAATTTTTCAATGGTGGCAAGTCAAGCATATCATAGATTTTCTTAGGCATAACGAAATACTTGCACCAAGATCACATAAAGCATTACAATCAAAATCATTGACCCTCATCTTAATGATGGGCTCCTAACCATCTTCTAACTTCTAGGAATAGAAGTTTCAAGTTTTAGTTTCTCTTCTCTAGCTTTTATGAGAGCATTTGTAATATGTTTTGTAAAGGCCAAATTTATAGCACTAGCATTGGGACTTTTAGCAAGTTTTGTAAGAACTTTATAACCTCAGAGATGTGACAATCATCAAAATCTAAACCATTATGATCTACTGCAATGGGATCATTGTCCCCAATATTTTGAAAAATTTCAGTAGTTTTATCACAAACAGGTTTTAGCTAGTTTTAGCGTTTCAGGCAATTTTGCACGCTTTGCACTAGGAGTAGAAACATTGATCAACACCAATTATTTTACCATTGATAGTAGGAGGTTTAGCAACATGTGAATCATTATCATTACTAGTGGTGGTAATAGTCCAAACTTTAGCTACATTATTCTCTTTAGCTAAGTTTTCGTTTTCTTCTCTTCCCACCTAGCATGCAATTCAGCCATCAATCTAATATTTTCATTAATTCGAACTTGGATGGCGATTTGCTGTAGTAACAATCTTATTATCATTATCCTTATTAGGCATAACTTTCAATTTTAAAAGATCAACATCAGAGGCAAGTCTATCAACCTTAGAAGCAAGAATATCAATTTTATCAAGCTTTTCCTCAACAGATTTGTTAAAAGCAGTTTGTGTACTAATAAATTCTTTAAGCATGGCTTCAAGACTCAGGGGTACATCTATTATTGTTGTAAGAATTCCCATAAGAATTACCATAACCATTACCATTATTGAAGGATATGGCCTATAGTTGTTACCGAATTATTCCTATATAGCATTGTTGTTGAAATTATTACTTTTAATGAAGTTCACATCAACATGTTCTTCTTGAGCAACCAATGAAGCTAAAGGAACATTATTTGGATCAACATTAGATCTACCATTCACATGCATAGAACATAATCACATCAATCTTATCACT
>NC_061510.1:57698949-57873140 GCF_022539505.1 Lolium rigidum | reverse complement strand
ATACGCGTTCAACACGCGCCGTTGGGAACCCCAAGAGGAAGGTGTGATGCGTACGGCGGCAAGTTTCCCTCGAGTATGAAACCAAGGTTATCGAACCGAGTAGGAGCCAAGAAGCACGTTGAAGGTTGATGGCGGCGGGATGTAGTGCGGCGCAACACCGGAGATTCCGGCGCCAACGTGGAACCTGCACAACACAACCAAAGTACTTTGCCCCAACGAAACAGGTGAGGTTGTCAATCTCACCGGCTTGCTTGTAACAAAGGATTAACCGTATTGTGTGGAAGATGATTGTTTGCGAGAAAACGAGTAGAACAAGTATTGCGGTAGATTGTATTTCGAGTAAAGAGAATTGGACCGGGGTCCACAGTTCACTAGAGGTGTCTCTCCCATAAGATAAACAGCATGTTGGGTGAACAAATTACAGGTTGGGCAATTGACAAATAAAGAGAGCATGACCATGCACATACATATCATGATGAGTATAGTGAGATTTAATTGGGCATTACGACAAAGTACATAGACCGCCATCCAAGCTGCATCTATGCCTAAAAAGTCCACCTTCGAGGTTATCATCCGAACCCCCTCCGGTATTAAGTTGCAAAGCAACGGACAATTGCATTAAGTATGGTGCGTAATGTAATCAACAACTACATCCTTAGACATAGCATCAATGTTTTATCCCTAGTGGCAACATCACAACACAACCTTAGAACTTTCGTCATCTGTCCCGGTGTCAATGCGGGCATGAACCCACTATCGAGCATAAATACTCCCTCTTGGAGTTACAAGCATCTACTTGGCCGGAGCATCTACTAGTAACGGAGAGCATGCAAGATCATAAACAACACATAGATATAACTTTGATAATCAACATAACAAGTATTCTCTATTCATCGGATCCCAACAAACGCAACATATAGAATTACGGATAGATGATCTTGATCATGTTAGGCAGCTCACAAGATCCGACAATGATAGCACAATGGGGAGAAGACAACCATCTAGCTACTGCTATGGACCCATAGTCCAGGGGTAGACTACTCACACATCACTCCGGAGGCGACCATGGCGGCGTAGAGTCCTCCGGGAGATGAATCCCCTCTCCGGCGAGGGTGCCGGAGGCGATCTCTGGATCCCCGAGATGGGATCGGCGGCGGCGGCGTCTCGTAAGGTTTTCCGTATCGTGGCTCTCGATGCGGGGGTTTCGCAACGGAGGCTATTTGTAGGCGGAAGGGCAGGTCAAGAGGCGGCACGAGGGCCCCACACCACGGGGCCGCGCGGCCAAGGGGGGCCGCGCCGCCCTAGGGTGTGGCCCCCTCGTGGCCCCTCTTCGACTCCTCTTCGGTCTTCCGGAAGCTTCGTGGCAAAATAGGACCACTGGGCGTTGATTTCGTCCAATTCCGAGAATATTTCGTTACTAGGATTTCGAAACCAAAAACAGCGAGAAAACGACAGCGGCACTTCGGCATCTTGTTAATAGGTTAGTTCCAGAAAATGCACGAATATGACATAAAGTGTGCATAAAACATGTAGATAACATCAATAATGTGGCATGGAACATAAGAAATTATCGATACGTGGGAGACGTATCAGCATCCCCAAGCTTAGTTCTACTCGTCCCGAGCAGGTAAAACGATAACACGAGATAATTTACTGGAGTGACATGCCATCATAATCTTGATCATACTATTTGTAAAGCATATGTAGTGAATGCAGCGATCAAAACAATGTATATGACATGAGTAAACAAGTGAATCATATAGCAAAGACTTTTCATGAATAGCACTTCAAGACAAGCATCAATAAGTCTTGCATAAGAGTTAACTCATAAAGCAATAATTCAGAGTAAAGGCATTGAAACAACACAAAAGAAGATTAAGTTTCAGCGGTTGCTTTCAACTTATAACATGTATATCTCATGGATATTGTCAACATAGAGTAATATAATAAGTGCAATATGCAAGTATGTAGGAATCAATGCACAGTTCACACAAGTGTTTGCTTCTTGAGGTGGAGAGAAATAGGTGAACTGACTCAACAATAAAGTAAAAGAATGGTCCTCCATAGAGGAAAAAACATCGATTGCTATATTTGTGCTAGAGCTTTGATTTTGAAAACATGAAACAATTTTGTCAACGGTAGTAATAAAGCATATGTATCATGTAAATTATATCTTACAAGTTGCAAGCCTCATGCATAGTATACTAATAGTGCCCGCACCTTGTCCTAATTAGCTTGGACTACCGGATCATCACAATGCACATGTTTTAACCAAGTGTCACAAAGGGGTACCTCTATGCCGCTCTGTACAAAGGTCTAAGGAGAAAGCTCGCATTGGATTTCTCGCTATTGATTATTCTTCAACTTAGACATCCATACCGGGACAACATAGACAACGAGATAATGAACTCCTCTTTTATGCATAAGCATGTAACAACAATTAATAATTTTCTCATTTGAGATTGAGGATATATGTCCAAAACTGAAACTTCCACCATGGATCATGGCTTTAGTTAGCGGCCCAATGTTCTTCTCTAACAATATGCATGCTTAACCATAAGGTGGTAGATCGCTCTTACTTCGGACAAGACGAACATGCATAGCAACTCACATGAAATTCAACAAAGAGTAGTTGATGGCGTCCCCGGTGAACATGGTTATCGCACAACAAGCAACTTAATAAGAGATAAAGTGCATAATTACATATTCAATACCACAATAGTTTTTAAGCTATTTGTCCCATGAGCTATATATTGTAAAGGTGAATGATGGAATTTTAAAGGTAGCACTCAAGCAATTTACTTTGGAATGGCGGAAAATACCATGTAGTAGGTAGGTATGGTGGACACAAATGGCATAGTGGTTGGCTCAAGTATTTTGGATGCATGAGAAGTATTCCCTCTCGATACAAGGTTTAGGCTAGCAAGGCTTATTTGAAACAAACACAAGGATGAACGGTGCAGCAAAACTCACATAAAATACATATTGAAAACATTATAAGACTCTACACCGTCTTCCTTGTTGTTCAAACTCAATACTAGAAATTATCTAGACCTTAGAGAGACCAAATATGTAAACCAAATTTTAGCATGCTCTATGTATTTCTTCATTAATGGGTGCAAAGAATATGATGCAAGAGCTTAAATATGAGCACAACAATTGCCAAGTATCACATTACCCAAGACATTTATAGCAATTACTACATGTATCATTTTCCAATTCCAACCATATAACAATTTAACGAAGAAGAAACTTCGCCATGAATACTATGAGTAGAAACTAAGGACATACTTGTCCATATGCTACGAGTGGAGCGTGTCTCTCTCCCATACAATGTGAATGCTAGGATCCATTTTATTCAAACAAAACAAAAAACAAAAACAAACCGACGCTCCAAGCAAAGCACATAAGATGTGATGGAATAAAAATATAGTTTCAGGGGAGGAACCTGATAATGTTGTCGATGAAGAAGGGGATGCCTTGGGCATCCCCAAGCTTAGACGCTTGAGTCTTCTTAATATATGCAGGGGTGAACCACCGGGGCATCCCCAAGCTTAGAGCTTTCACTCTCCTTGATCATGTTGCATCATACTCCTCTCTTGATCCTTGAAAACTTCCTCCACACCAAACTCGAAACAACTCATTAGAGGGTTAGTGCACAATAAAAATTAACATATTCAGAGGTGACACAATCATTCTTAACACTTCTGGACATTGCATAATGCTACTTGGACATTAATGGATCAAAGAAATTCATCCAACATAGCAAAAGAGGCAATGCGAAATAAAAGGCAGAATCTGTCAAAACAGAATAGTTCGTATTGACGAATTTTAAAATGGCACCAGACTTGCTCAAATGAAAATGCCCAAATTGAATGAAAGTTGCGTACATATCTGAGGATCACTCACGTAAATTGGCTTAATTTTCTGAGTTACCTACAGAGAATTTAGCCCAGATTCGTGACAGCAAAGAAATCTGAAACTGTGCAGTAATCCAAATCTAGTATGAACTTTTCTATCAACGGCTTAACTTGGCACAACAAAACACAAAACTAAGATAAGGAGAGGTTGCTACAGTAGTAAACAACTTCCAAGACACAAAATAAAAACAAAGTACTGTAGGTAAAAACATGGGTTGTCTCCCATAAGCGCTTTTCTTTAACGCCTTTCAGCTAGGCGCAGAAAGTGTGTATCAAGTATTATCGAAGGGTGGTACTTCTACAGCGGGATGCGGAGTTTTCTCAACCAGGCATAGTATATTAGATACATAAGTTTTAGCATCTCCCTTTTCATTAGTCTTAGGCGTGCTACTCTCATCAAACAAATTTTCAGGAACAAGCCAAGCATAGTTATTTTCTAGTGCATCATTCATAGCTAGGAGCTTACATGGTATTGGTGCTTTGATCTCCCCACCATCATCCATATTATTGGTGTATCTTATTCTATCCATGTCCATCTTTTCAAGGAGACTAACAAAATTAGTATGAGAGCCAAGCATATTAAATTTAGCAAAGACCTTTCTAGCTTCTCTTGCTAGACCACCAAATTCTCTAAGAAGGGTTTCTAAAACAAAATCTTTCTTTTCCCCTTCTTCCATATCACCAAGTGTGAGAAACATGTGTTGGATTATAGGATTAAGATTAACAAATTTAGTTTCCAACGAGGCGAACTAAATGCGCAGCAGCAATTTCATAAGTAGGCGCAAGGTCTACCAAGTGTCTATCTTCGAAATTTTCAATGGTACTAACATGATTGAAGAATTCTTCTATATTATTCCTCCCAACTATAGACCCACGTCCTACCGGTATGTCTTTTGTGGTAAAATTAAAAGGAAACATGATGAATCTAGTAAAGTAAATGCAAGTAACTAATTTTTTTGTGTTTTTGATATAGCAAACAAGATAGCAAATAAAGTAAAACTAGCAACTAATTTTTTTGTATTTTGATTTAGTGCAGCAAACAAAGTAGTAAATAAAACTAAACAAGACAAAAACAAAGTAAAGAGATTGAGAAGTGGAGACTCCCCTTGCAGCGTGTCTTGATCTCCCCGGCAACGGCGCTAGAAAAAAGCTGCTTGATACGCGTTCAACACGCGCCCGTTGGGAACCCCAAGAGGAAGGTGTGATGCGTACAGCGGCAAGTTTCCTCGGTATGAAACCAAGGTTATCGAACCAGTAGGAGCCAAGAAGCACGTTGAAGGTTGATGGCGGCGGGATGTAGTGCGGCGCAACACCGGAGATTCCGGCGCCAACGTGGAACCTGCACAACACAACCAAAGTACTTTGCCCCAACGAAACAGTGAGGTTGTCAATCTCACCGGCTTGCTCGTAACAAAGGATTAACCGTATTGTGTGGAAGATGATTGTTTGCGAGAAAACGATGAGAACAAGTATTGCGATGGATTGTATTTCAGTAAAGAGAATTGGACCGGGGTCCACAGTTCACTAGAGGTGGCTCTCCCATAAGATAAACAGCATGTTGGGTGAACAAATTACAGTTGGGCAATTGACAAATAAAGAGAGCATGACCATGCACATACATATCATGATGAGTATAGTGAGATTTAATTGGGCATTACGACAAAGTACATAGACCGCCATCCAAGCTGCATCTATGCCTAAAAAGTCCACCTTCGAGGTTATCATCCGAACCCCCTCCGGTATTAAGTTGCAAAGCAACGAGACAATTGCATTAAGTATGGTGCGTAATGTAATCAACAACTACATCCTTAGACATAGCATCAATGTTTTATCCCTAGTGGCAACAGCACAACACAACCTTAGAACTTTACGTCACTCGTCCCGGTGTCAATGCGAGGCATGAACCCACTATCGAGCATAAATACTCCCTCTTGGAGTTACAAGCATCTACTTGGCCGGAGCATCTACTAGTAACGGAGAGCATGCAAGATCATAAACAACACATAGATATAACTTTGATAATCAACATAACAAGTATTCTCTATTCATCGGATCCCAACAAACGCAACATATAGAATTACGGATAGATGATCTTGATCATGTTAGGCAGCTCACAAGATCCGACAATGATAGCACAATGGGGAGAAGACAACCATCTAGCTACTGCTATGGACCCATAGTCCAGGGGTAGACTACTCACACATCACTCCGGAGGCGACCATGGCGGCGTAGAGTCCTCCGGGAGATGAATCCCCTCTCGGCAGGGTGCGGAGGCGATCTCTGGATCCCCGAGATGGGATCGGCGGCGGCGGCATCTCCGTAAGGTTTTCCGTATCGTGGCTCTCGGTGCGGGGTTTCGCAACGGAGGCTATTTGTAGGCGGAAGGGCAGGTCAAGAGGCGGCACGAGGGCCCCACACCACGGGGCCGCGCGGCCAAGGGGGCGCGCCGCCCTAGGGTGTGGCCCCCTCGTGGCCCCTCTTCGACTCCTCTTCGGTCTTCCGGAAGCTTCGTGGCAAAATAGGACCACAGGCGTTGATTTCGTCCAATTCCGAGAATATTTCGTTACTAGGATTTCGAAACCAAAAACAGCAGAAAACGACAAGCGGCACTTCGGCATCTTGTTAATAGGTTAGTTCCAGAAAATGCACGAATATGACATAAAGTGTGCATAAAACATGTAGATAACATCAATAATGTGGCATGGAACATAAGAAATTATCGATACGTCGGAGACGTATCACGCACCGGAGCCAGGATTCTGCTGGAAAAAGCGCCGTCAGAATGCAATATTTCGGAAGATCAACAATTGACGGAAATTATATGAAAAATCCTATTTTTCCAGAAGACGAAGAGAGCCAAAAGGAGGAGCCGAGGAGGGCCGTCGTGGGCCCCCATCATAGGCCGACGCGGGCCCTGCCCTGGCCGCGTCGCCATGTGAGGAGGGGGCCCACAGCCCCCTCTGTCCTCCTCTCCTTCGCGTACTTCTTCGTCCCGAAAACCTAAGCTCCAGAGGATAGTCGAGAAGAGTCACAGCCGCCTCTGCGGGGCGGAAAACACCAGAGAGAAAAGAGCTCTCCGACAGGCTGAAATCTGTCGGGGAAATTCCCTCCCGGAGGGGGAAATCGACGCCATCGTCCCGACATCGAGCTGGACATCATCTCCATCATCATCACCATCATCTTCATCATCATCACCGCCGTCTCCACTGCTGCACATCGTCACCGCTGTAACAATTTGGGTTGGATCTTGATTGTTTGATAGGGGAAACTCTCCCGGTATTGATTTCTAGTTATTATTGATGCTATTGAGTGAAACTATTGAACCAAGGTTTATGTTCAGATTGTTATTCATCATCATATCACCTCTGATCATGTTCCATATGATGTCTTGTGAGTAGTTCGTTTAGTTCCTGAAGACATGGGTGAAGTCTAAATGTTAGTAGTGAATTATAGTTGAGTAATATTCAATGTTATGTTATTTAAGTTGTGGTGTTATTCTTCTAGTGGTGTCATGTGAACGTCGACTACATGATACTTCACCTTTATGGGCCTAGGGGAATACATCTTGTACTCGTTTGCTAATTGCGGGGTTGCCGGAGTGACGAAACCCGAACCCCGTTGGTATATCGATGCGGGAGGGATAGCGGGATCTCGAGTTTAAGGCTGTGGTTAGATTTATCTTAATTACTTTCTTGTAGTTGCGGATGCTTGCAAGGGGTATAATCACAAGTATGTATTAGTCCTAGGAAGGGCGGTGCATTAGCATAGGTTCACCCACACAACACTTATCAAAACAATGAAGATTAATTAGCTATATGAAGCGAAAGCACTAGACTAAATTCCCGTGTGTCCTCAAGAACGTTTGGTCACTATAAGTAAACAAACCGGCTTGTCCTTTGTGCTAAAAAGGATTGGGCCACTCGCTGCAGTTATTACTCTCGCATTTTACTTACTCGTATTTTATTCATCTGCTACATCAAAACCCCATGAATACTTGTCTGTGAGCATTTACAGTGAATCCTTAATCGAAACTGCTTGTCAACACCTTCTGCTCCTCGTTGGGTTCGACACTCTTACTTATCAAAAATACTACGATACACCCCCTATACTTGTGTGTCATCAACAATTTGTATCGCGTTTTTAGGTTGAAAGGGGTCTTATAGGCGAAGAGGCGGCGCAGGAAGGTGCCTGGGGCCTCCTCACCATAGGCTGGCGCGGCCAGGCCTGCTCCCGCGCCGCCTTATGGTGTGGTGGCCCCTGGCCCACCTCCGACTCCCCTTCGGTGTTCTGGAGCCTTCCGGGAAAAATAAGATACTGGGTCTTTGTTTCGTCGAATTCCGAGAATATTGCCCGAACAGCCTTTCTGGAACCAAAAACAACAGAAAACAGGAACTGGCACTTCGGCATCTTGTTAATAGGTTAGTTCCGGAAAACGCATAAAAATATTATAAAGTGTGAGCAAAACATGTAGGTATTGTCATAAAACAAGCATGGAACATCAGAAATTATAGATACGTTGGAGACGTATCAGCATCCCCAAGCTTAGTTCCTACTCGCCCTCGAGTAGGTAAACGATAAAAAGAATAATTTCTGTAGTGACATGCTACTTACATAATCTTGATCATACTATTGTAAAGCATATGAGATGAATGCAGTGACTCAAGGCAATGACCTATAGTTGTTAACAAATAGATAACATATAGCAAAACTTTTCATGAATAGTACTTTCAAGACAAGCATCAAAAGTCTTGCATAAGAGTTAACTCATAAAGGAATAGATTCAAAGTAAAAGCATCGAAGCAACACAAAGGAAGATATAAATTTCAGCAGTTGCTTTCAACTTTCAACATGCATATCTCATGGATAATTGTCAACACAAAATAATATGATGAGTGCAATAAGCAAGTATGTAAGAATCAATGCACAGTTGACACAAGTGTTTGCTTCTAAGATAGAAAGGAGTAGGTAAACTGACTCAACATAAAGTAAAAGAAAGACCCTTCGCAGAGGGAAGCAGGGATTAAATCATGTGCTAGAGCTTTTTAAGTTTTGAAATCATATAGAGAGCATAAAAGTAAAGTTTTGACAGGTGTTTGTTATTGTCAACGAATGGTAGTGGGCACTCTAACCCCCTCATCAAACAGACTTTCAAAGAGCGGCTCCCATGAAGGACGTTATCTCTACCGAGCAAGGTAGATCATCCCTCTTCTCTTTTGTTTACACATGTACTTTAGTTTTATTTATGGTTGACACTCCTCCCAACCTTTTGCTTTCACAAGCCATGGCTAACCGAATCCTCGGGTGCCTTCCAACATTCACATACCATGAAGGAGTGTCTATTTGCAAAATTAAGTTGCTTACCGATGAATCAGGGCAAAACATGTGAAGAGAATTATTAATGAAAGTTAATTAATTGGGGCTGGGAACCCCATTGCCAGCTCTTTTTGCAAAATTATTGGATAAGCGGATGAAGCCACTAGTCCATTGGTGAAAATCTGCCCAACAAGATTGAAAGATGAAACACCACATACTTCCTCATGAGCTATAAAACATTGACACAAATAAGAGATGATAACTTTTGAATTATTTAAAGGTAGCACATGAAGTATTTACTTGGAATGACAGGAAATACCACATAGTAGGTAGGTATGGTGGACACACATGGCATAGGTTTTGGCTCAAGGTTTTGGATGCACGAGAAGCATTCCCTCTCAGTACAAGGCTTTGGCTAACAAGGTTGTTTGAAGCAAACACAAGTATGAACCGGTACAGCAAAACTCACATAAGAACATATTGCAAGCATTATAAGACTACACTGTCTTCCTTGTTGCTCAAACACTTTTACCAGAAAATATCTAAACCTTAGAGAGACCAATCATGCAAACCAATTTCAACAAGCTCTACAGTAGTTCTCCACTAATAGGTTTAAACTACATGGTGCAAGAGCTTAAACTTGATCTACTTGAGAGCTCAAAACAATTGCCAAGTATCAAATTATCCAAGACAATATGATGCATTTTTTGTTTCCAACCAAATAACAATAAGTGCAATAGCTTCCAACTTTTGTCATGAACCTTAAAGGTAAAACGAACAACACCAGTGTTCATATGAAAAAGCGGAGAGTGTCTCTCTCCCACACAAGGATTGCTAGGATCCATCTTTATTCAAACAAAAACAAAAATAAAAACACATAGACGCTCCAAGTAAAGAACATAAGATGTGATCGAATAAAAATATAGTTTCAATAGAAGTGATCTGATAAATTGTTGATGAAGAAGGGGATGCCTTGGGCATCCCCAAGCTTAGACGCTTGAGTCTTCTTGAAATATGCAGGGATGAACCACGGAAGCATCCCCAAGCTTAGACTTTTCACTCTTCTTGATCATATATCATCCTCCTCTCTTGACCCTTGAAAACTTCCTTCACACCAAACTTCTCATAAACTTCATTAGAGGGGTTAGTACTCAAAAAACTTTAATTCACCTTAGTCCTGTAGTGACACATTGCAAGAACTCAATAAAACATTAGCTACAGCCCTCTACGTCTAGAAAGCCTTGCTTAAAGTCCACAAGAGACAATGCAAAAAACAGAGACAGAATCTGTCAAAGCAGAACAGCCAGTAAAGACGATTTTTTAAGAGGTACTTCCGTTGCTCAAATCAGAAAACTCAAAACTAATGAAAGTTGCGTACATATCTGAGGAACACGCAAGTAAATTGGCAGATTTGTCTGATTTAGCTACAGAGAACCCGGCCCAAATTCGTGACAGATAGAAATCTGTTACTGCGCAGAAATCCAAATCTAGTATCAACTTTCTATTAGAGACTTTACTTGGCACAACAATGCAATAAAATAAAGATAAGGAGAGGTTGCTACAGTAGTAACAACTTCCAAAACATAACAAAACAGTATCAAAATAAATACATGGGTTATCTCCCAAGAAGTGCTTTCTTTATAGCCATTAAGATGGGCTCATCAATTTTAATGATGCTCTTGCAAGAAATAAGAGTTGAAGCAAAAGAGAGCATCAAAAAGCAAATTCAAAACACATTTAAGTCTAACCCACTTCCTATGCATAGGAATCTTGTACACAAATAAATTAATGAAGAACAAAGTGACAAGCATAGGACGATAAAACAAGAGTAACTTCAAAATTTCCAGCATGTAGAGAGGTGTTTTAGTACCATGAAAATTTCTACAATCATATATTTTCCTCTCTCATAATAATTTTCAGTAGCTTCATGAACAAACTCAACAATATAACTATCACATAAAGCATGTTTTTCATGATCCATAAACACATAATTTTTATCAAGCTCAAAAATAATGGAATTAAAACTTTCAAACCCACTTTTATCAATAATATAACAAGATGATTGATCAATCTCAAGAGATATGGGACTCCTAGATAAAGTCAAGACCTCTCCAATCCCATTTTCATTAGTAGTACAATTAATATTATCAAGTAACATAGGACCATCATCTAGAGCTTTATCATAAACATTTGCTACGCAAAACTCTTTAGTACCATGCATTTCGATATCAGGCACAAACAAAGCATTATCATAAGATTTATCAAAGTAGCATGGATTATCATAAATAATAGTAGCATAATTATTCTCACAAGTTTTACTCATAGGGAATATTTCAAGAGAATCCACAGGAACATAACATTCATCCTTCTTTGGTAAGCATGGAGGATAATCAAATAGTGTAAGACGTAAAGAGTTACTCTCATTAGAAGGTTGACATGGGTAGCTAATCCATTCTTCCTCCTTTTGTTCATCAATCTCCTCTTCTTTTTCATCCAATAAGCTTTCAGGTTCATCAATTTCCTCCTCTTTTTCATCCAATGAGCTTTCAGGTTCATCAATTTCTTCTTCCACGGGTTCCTGCAAATTATGAGTGCATTCTTGTGCATTAATGAGTCTCTCTTTATAATCAATGATATAAGGATTATCACTGTAACTTTCTATGCAAAAATTAAGGATAGAAGAGACATAATCTTTAAGGTCCTTACAAACAGCACAAGTTTCATAATTTTTAGATATGAAGGATTCGATCTCAGAAGCTCCCATAAATAAGACAAATTGTTCTACTTCTTTGAACCCAAGATGAATATAGCTATTCCAATTATAGTTCTTAATTAAAACTTCTTCACTAAAGCCACATTGGAATTTCAGATGTTTAGTATCCTCTTTAGAGCAACAGTTTATACCATGCCGTTTAAGCAAGATTTTAGCAATTGTATTCAATTTTTCTATCACAACACTCATAACTTTACCCGTTCTTGATTCTCTATAATTATTATATAATTCCATGAGCTCCAAATAGGTTGTGGATTCTCCCATAACAACAGTTTTTAAATTTTTAGGTTTTTCAAATTTTTATGGATTTTTGGGTATATGAGAAAAGTAAAACAAGACAAAAACAAACTAGACAAAAATAAACTAAGAAAACTAATATTAGACAGAAATAAACTAAGCACAAATAAACTAGACAAAAATAAACTAAGCAAAACAAAATAAAATAAAATAAAAACAGAGAGAGAGGTAGAGTGTACTCCCCAGGTGAACTTATGAGTAGAGCTATGCCTCCCAGGCAACGGCGCCAGAAAATAGTCTTGATGACCCACAAGTATAGGGGATCGCAACGATCTTCGCGGGAAGTAAAACCCAATTTATTGATTCGACACAAGGGGAGCCAAAGAATATTTGTAAACCTTAACAGCGGAGTTGTCAATTCAGTTACACTGGAAACGAGACTTGCTCGCAAGAGTTTATCGGTAGTAACGGTTTTATAGCAATAGCGATAGTGAAATATCGCGACGGTGTAACAAAAACAGCAGTAGTGATTATAGTAAACAACAGGATTAAAATAATGTAGGCACAGGGATGGATGAACGGGTGTTGCATGGATGAGAGAAACTCATGTAACAATCAAAGCAGGGCATTTGCAGATAGTAATAAAATGGTGTCCAAGTACTAATCAATCAATAGGCATGTGTTCCATATTTAGTCGTACGTGCTCGCAATGAGAAACTTGCACAACATCTTTTGTCCTACCAGCCGGTGGCAGCCGGCCCTCTAGAGAATCTACTAGAAATTAAGGTACTCCTTTTAATAGAGCACCGGAGCAAAGCATTAACACTCCGTGAACACATGTGATCCTCATATCACCGCCTTCCCCTTCAGTTGTCCCAATTTCTGTCACTTTGGAGCCTCGGGTTCCGGACAACAATACATGTATACAACTTGCAGGTAAGATCATAAAACAATGAATATCATCATGAAACAATAACATGTTCAGATCTGAGATCATGGCACTCGGGACATAGTGACAAGCATTAAGCATAACAAGTTGCAACAATATCATAAAAGTACCAATTACGGACACTAGGCACTATGCCCTAACAATCTTATGCTATTACATGACCAATCTCATCCAATCCCTACCATCCCCTTCAGCCTACAGCGGGGGAATTACTCACACATGGATGGGGGAAACATGGCTGGTCGATGGAGAGGCGTCGGTGGTGATGATGGCGATAATCTCCTCCAATTCCCCGTCCCGGTGGAGTGCCAGAACGGAGTTTCTGGTCCCGAGACGGAGTTTCACGACGGTGGCGGCGTACTGGATGTCTTCGGGCGATTTCGACAATTTGTATCGCGTTTTTAGGTCGAAAGGGGTCTTATAGGCGAAGAGGCGGCGCAGGAAGGTGCCTGGGGCCTCCTCACCATAGGCTAGCGCGGCCAGGCCTGGGCCCGCGCCGCCTTATGGTGTGGTGGCCCCCTGGCCCGCCTCCGACTCCCCTTCGGTGTTCTGGAGCCTTCCGGGAAAAATAAGATACTGGGTCTTTGTTTCGTCGAATTCCGAGAATATTGCCCGAACAACCTTTACGGAACCAAAAACAACGGAAAACGAGGAGCGGCACTTCGGCATCTTGTTAATAGCTTAGTTCCGGAAAACGCATAAAAACATTATAAAGTGTGAGCAAAACATGTAGGTATTGTCATAAAACAAGCATGCAACATCAGAAATTATAGATACGTTGGAGACGTATCATGGTCTTGGAGCTCCGTAAGTCCACCTCTGCACTCGCCGGTGGCGGTGTTGAGAAAACGTCGTGGGCTAGGAACTGCGAGTGGTTCCCGAAGTAGGATCCACCGCTGGGGATGGAACCGGCGGTCAAGAATGTCATGCGGTGCAGCCTCGTCCATGGGCGGCATACGGCACAGAAGCGCATGTAGTCAATGAAATCGTGGGTGAGGACGCGCTCTGCAATCAGCCATGCCGGTCCATCCGCAAGATTTCCCCAGTCTCTCATGCAACAACACAACACAACGGCAAATCATGCATATCGGTCGGAATCGATGAAGTCCGGATACCGGATGCCATGAAGAAGGGACTTGTCCTGCGATCGACTGCAAGCCTGGAACGATCCCGGCCGATAGCATGTGCAAGATGTTTAGAGTTTAGCATCTGTGATGACTTGTTTAATTTCAAGATCTAATCCGTTAGTTCAGTTTTTTGGAGGTGCTCGTAGAGATAGGGTATGCATATGTACGTTCATAGGGGTGAGTGTATACACGTGTATATAAACGTCTATGTTTGTACTATGTTCCTTAAAAAAAAAGTCCAGACACATTGTGCCATGCCAGTCAACCAAGGCATGCCTCCACGAATGAATCGGTTGTGCATTTGAACATCCTCACTTTTGACGGTACATTTGACCTCCAATTCTTGTATGCGGTGCGCCGGCCAGTTGCAACTCATGAGTAAATTTGTACCCAACATAGTATTTCTTTTTTGGGATTTGCTAGTTCCAGCTAGCTTAAAGCTAAATTTATGTCTAGTCAAATTTTACACCATTTGATTTGCATCATGATTCAAGCTAGTCATGAGTTGCAACATTTAATAACATCATGATTCAAGCTAGTTATGAGTTCTCAGTCGACTGGACCTTTTTTTTGATAATGGGTGATTTTATTACTCAAAAGAAATAAATGGGAAAAGTACTAAGAAAAATATTACTCAGCCGACAACTGACATAGTATATGGCTGCGCAAATTAAGTCGAGTTACGGAAGTAAAGTATGGATGCGAATTAATGTTCTTATTTATACTTGAGGATCGGGCTTCCCCAATACTCATGCAATTTATCCTGATGACTAGACTTGGTATTTAACCAAGATAAATCATGGTAGTCATGCCTAATGATTGTATGCATCTCTAGTTGGTGGAGAGGTCAGAAAGTGAAATTCTCGCACCATTTTTAGGGGTTGGCCCCTTGATCTCGACATTGAGTTAGGGAGGTTCCGATGCAGGTGAAAACTGAGCCCCGCCTCCTGTCAGACGGACACATTAAGAAAAGGTAAGGTTACAGGGTGCTCTACAATAGAGATTTGTAAAACGAGCCCCAACTCTTACCTCGGCGAGTGATGGTAGCGTTCACACGCTATTACCTTGTTGAAGGCATTTTCATTGCAGCCTGCATCTACTCACTCATGTTGCTCCAGGGGGAACCCCAAATCTGGGTATCATTTTACCTCTTCGTGCAATCATTTTGAGCAGCGATCAAACGGTGGCAATGCTTTCGACATCATTTTACCTCTTCGTGCAATCATTTTGAGCAGCGATTTGATGGTGGTAGCAAGTGCTGGGAACAAGCATGTTTAACCCACGTGTTCATTTGAGATGAGCGTCTGGAAAAAGATGAAAAGAATATGCATATTATTACTATGGGTATCCTACCACTCCCAACGACACCGAGATCTTCGACTTGGCTCCAATAGGTCATCCACCTGGACGCGGAAGATAACACCTCAACCTTCTATCCATTCCATCCATCATTTCAATCGAGTTGAGGAGATTTGTGCATATCAATCCCATTAATCCTTATGCCACGTCATCGGGTTCGGTAGCACATGCAATCCAGAACATTCCGTGTGTCAAATGCATGCACATGTCGCACATGGCCATACGACTTGACCCGCACATGCCCATGTAACACATGTTTGTCAAATGCACTTTGTCACCACTCATGCGCACATCTTCAATTCGCTCTCGGTCAAGTATGCTTAACATAAAGGTTTTTTTAGTTGAGCTTCTAGAAAAAGATGCATATCTATACTATTAAATCTATACTATTAAATTGGGGTTGGTCGTTTGAAACTCAATGCGTTTGATGGTCGTCATTGAAAGCATCATGTCACTGGTGGAAAAAGGGCCTTTGGTCGCGGTTCGCAACTGACATTGGTCGCGGTTGCGCAACCGCGACCAAATAAGCGCGACTAAAGGCCCCCCCTTTAGTCGCGGTTGCTTAAGAACCGCGACTAAAGGCCCGTCCACGTGGGCGCCAGGCGGCCGTCGGGGCGGAGGACCTTTAGTCGCGGTTCTTCTGGCCAACCGCGACTAAAGGCCGCCGCAGGTTTAGGGTTTTAGCCCCCCCTAAACCTGCCCCCCTAAACCTGTTTTCTGTTTAATTTGTATTGTTTTATTTCTTTTGTGCTTTATTTTAATTTTGAAAGAGTTTCACATATTCTACGGTACTACATACATGCATATGAATGTACAATTTCAAACAAATTTGAAATTAGAACCAAAAAGAATTCAAGAGGAATATACAATATATATTCAATATCATCGGATGACCATATACAATTTTGAACAAGTTTCCATACATAATTTAATGCATATGAAGTTCTATGTCCTCGTAATGGTGTTCTCCTTTAGGATGGAGGACTTCCCTCGTGAACCATCCAGCTAGTTCCTCTTGAAGTGGTCGGAAGCGAGCTTCTGGACTAAGCATCATCCGGAGGTTATTCCTCTGAGCATTGGTATCACTCGGAACCCGCTCAGAGGTGTATCTCCGGATCATCTCACAGACATAGTATCCACATAGATTGGTCCCCGGTGGCTGAATATCGCCACCATTCTTAGCCTTTGACCTTTTGAATTCTAGCTCTTTTTTGAAAT
Organism: Lolium rigidum; assembly: GCF_022539505.1. Classification (NCBI taxonomy): domain Eukaryota; kingdom Viridiplantae; phylum Streptophyta; class Magnoliopsida; order Poales; family Poaceae; genus Lolium; species Lolium rigidum. The sequence goes on along the minus strand of NC_061510.1, from coordinate 57,856,244 downwards.
CACCGACCTTTTGATCTGAGAACCGTCTCCAAACCCTACGAGGCAAACTTGAAGCTTAGGAAATGAACGAAATAGGCCGATCGATATAGAGCGCAAATGAATGAAAATAATTACTTCTGCAGCATTCTTCTCGTGCTGCCCCAAAGATTTGAATCCAGAGTCAGAGAGTCGTGGACGAGACATGTGGAGGTGTCAACTTTAATTACTAGCAGAATCCAGTGGAACCTGCGGACACGATACATGCACAGTACGTCATGCATAACTCATCGATTAGCCGGCCACATACCATGCATGGAGTAAACAAAAGAGAATGTGCTCAAGACGAAACACTCACCCAAAATGGTAAGGAAATAGAATATCACTTTTGAGTTCCTGCTTTGTAAGAAACTGCCACAGGTCTTCCTCCACGTCGGCGGGGTGATGCTCTAACACATATCCATTAACGATGTGTGGGTCAATGAACCCAACATCATGGATGTTCCTTACTCGCATTCCTTAATCTTCATTCTGCATGTATAATAGCGGACACAACAATATAGTTAGGACATATATATAGTGCGAGGCAATATGAACGAGATGGGGTAGAAATAAATCACTTACGAACGTAGCAACCGATGATAGATTTGTCGAGCTCGCGCAGATTGAAAAGCTGGAACAATTCACTCGGATGAATTTGTACATAGTAATGTTTGAAGTGATGCTCATATCTAACTTCCGCATAAATATATTCTTTGGCGTTTTTATTTTTTATGTAACCCTTGTACCATTTCAGCGAGACTTGTCATTTGTGGAGGTAGATCCTCTTCTGCGCGAGGCTCGACGAGAGGCCCATTCTTCACATATGTAATTACTACCTCCTTCACTGGCGCCTCATCAAGGCCTAACAGTTCACGAAGAGTCATACCTAAGTTGGCCGCTTGTTCTCTGGCACTCGTTACAGTCAATCCCTGTGCTACCGCAGCTTCTATGATATCGGGGGCATCCGGACCGGCGGCTGTCACTATAAGCGGGGCAATCTATTGTTTACTTTGTTCCACGAGCTGGGCAACTCGTTTCCCGCTTTTTTACTTTCTAATTCTTTCTCGGCCTCCTCCCGCTCTTTCTTCTCCTTGAACATGAGTGCCTGCTTACGAAGTTCACGTGCATAGTCGTCAGGCAGATTCTTCGCGGCTTGGGACGGTGTGTTCAAAAATGACTTAGCCCACTTCTTTTGCTCATCGGAAAATACCGGCTTGGGCTCGGGCTCTCTTTTCTTCTTGCAGTCCGCCTTCCATTTCTCATAATCAGCAGTCGCGGCCGCGTCGACTTCCTCGGCACTACGTTCCCAAGGCCTCGTGGGGAGAGGCTTCAGTGATGGCTCCGGTACCTTTGTTATCTTAGGTACATAAGGGTCCGGGTTAATACTCCTGGACTTCTGCTTCTTCACCGGAGGTGGATTGGGGGGCGGCGTCTGCTTACCCGCCCGGGGCGGACTAGGGGGCGGCGGCTGCTTACCCGCCGGAGGTGAATTGGGGGGCGGCGTCGGCTGACGTGAAGGAGGTGTAGGTGAAGCACCACCACCACCACCACCACCGCCGCCACCGCCACCACCACCGTAGGGGGGGTGGACTTGTTGGCCTTCTTGGGGCCTCGCCTGGAAACTTGATAAACTTCTTTTGCCATAGAATGATATGGCGCTTGACATCTCCAAGTCTTCTCGCCCCTTCAGGTGTAGCAATGTCAATCTCCAGGTCCTCAAACCCTTGGACTATGTCCTCCATCGTGACACGAGCATAGCCATCTTGAATGGGCTTGTTGTGGTGGAGTGCTCCAGGTTCACATGGTAAAGCACTGCCGATGGCTACCTTCATGGACATGTTCCCCATTGGATAATACAGATGACATTTTTTCATCTCCTTTACATCGTCCACGGGGTAGCGAGGAGGCTCCGGTGCAGTAATTTCGATCGCCGGAGGCTCCGGTACAGTAATTTCGATCGTCGGTGCACCAGCCGGTGGGGCCTCCGTGGAAGCCACGCTGCTTCTCCGCTGCTGGCTTCCGAGATCCACTGGATGATCTTCATGCTGCGCCCGAGCTGCATCTCTTTCGGCTATTAGTACACTCACGGTTTTCTTCATCACATCCATTTACGATGCCAACCGCGCCACAACATCTGCTTCCCGATCCAGCTTTCTCTTACGGCTTCTGTAACCGTACGGGTCATCGTTCTGGGAGAACCCTATTTTCCACGGAATGTGCCCCATGCCTCGTACACGTCCTCCGTGTTCAGGATTCCCGAGGGCTTTTGTCAGCGCGTCGTTCTCTCTATTGAACTTGATCTTCCCCTTTTGAGCATCCCTCATTGCGTTAATAAGGGCTTGGGTGGGTTTAATTATTTTGCCCCGGTAAACACACTCCCCTGTCTCCGGGTGTAGCGTTCCCCCATGCCCGTACCACCAGCTTTTGGTCCTTGGGTCCCATCCCTCCATACCTGGACGGATTCCTCGCGCCCTCAGCTCGTTCTCCATCTTCTCCCACCTTGGCTCCCAAAGGCGATACCCTCCTGGCCCCATAATATGATTGTACTCCTTCTTAGCCGCATTTTCCTTATTTTTTTTTTGATATTTGAATGAACTGCTCCGATTTCTTTTGCTTCACAAATTCTGGCCAATCATGTTTCAGTTTCTCATATTGTCCTTTGAAATCCGGAGTCTTGTTCTCGTTGACATAGTCACGGGCTAGATTTTGCTTGAATTTACTGAATGCGTCGGCCATCTTATGAAGAGCGAACCTGTTGGACTAGCCTCCTCCTCTCCTTGTTTTCCTCAATCTTGTTACCCTCCTCATCGAATTTGTTGTATTCCGGAGGTAGAACGAAATGTTCCATAAGCTTTTTGAAGCAATCTTTTTTGTTCTCTTATCGACAAAAGTGAAACCAATTCGTGCCTTCTTTGGCTCATTCCACTCCTGGACGGTGATCGAGACGTTGTCTCTAACAACGGCTCCGCATTAGTTGATAAACTTGGTAGCGTTCTTGCGGGGCTCCAGCGGCCTGCCGGTTGCACTGTCGACAACCTCGATGGTACATGTTTCTCCTTGTTTCATCGTCTTGGTTGCGCCACGCTTTGACGACGTACTCGATTGTTTCGACGATCCGGCCGAGGGCTAAAATAAGAAAGAGAGTCGCGCGCGTTAGTACACACATATTTATTCAAATCAGTTAGTTTGTATCACCAGAGGCTCAATGTATATATATATCTCGGCGCCGGAGGTGGTTGCTACTTCCAATTGAAGATCATCGTTTATCGATGTTTGTTCGACATCATCTTGCTAACGGCCTTCATCTTCACCGTCAAGGTTCAGATAAGAAGAGATATCATCTTCTTCTTGTTCGGTCGGCACATATAGAATATCGCCGTTTATGATGCCGAACATATGGTCTTCAGCGTCCGGATCATAGTTGTCCATAATCGGGTCAGCTCTATCGTCCGCCATATGTCGGTTCCTGAAAACATGTAGTAAAAACAAATTAATTGTGTATATGCATTATCACATCTCTTCTACATATAAAGAGAGAGGGCGACGAGGGAGGCGAGAGGGGGGACGCAGTGACCGCGTGACCGAGAGACCGGTGGCGGTGGCGAAAGGGCGGTGGCGAAAGGGCGGTGGCGGTGCCGAGGACACATAACCCTCGCCGCCCCCTCTCGATCCCAAAAAACACCGCGCGTATATGGAGGGGGCGACGAGAGCTGCCCCCTCCGTATACGCGCGGTGGTTAAGTTATTTTTGTTATTTTAAAAGTGACAAAGTTTTGTTAAGTTATTTTAAAAGTGACCGAGAGACCGGTGGCGGTGGCGAAAGGGCGTTGGCAAAAGGAGGGGGCGAGGAAGGGGTGGGAGAGGGTGTCGCGGAAGAGGGAGGCGAGGACGAGCGCGTTGGCGTTGGCGTTGGCGGGCGTTACATTTTTATGAATAGAGGTAGTATAACATATATAATACTCCATCAAATATAAAACAAAGTCTAAAAAAGCATAAATCTTCAAAGTGAAATTTTAGTTCATTTTTTATTAAGTCAATTTTTATTAAGTCAAAAAAATTTATTAAGTCAATTTTTATTAAGTCAAAAAATTTATTAAGTCAATTTTTATTAAGTCAAAATTTTAGTTCATTTTTTATTAAGTCAATTTTTATTAAGTAAAAAAGAAACGAGGGAGATTTTTTATTAAGTCAATTTTTATTAAGTCAAAAAATTTATTAAGTCAAATTTTATTAAGTCAAAATTTTAGTTCATTTTTTATTAAGTCAATTTTTATTAAGTAAAAAAGAAATGAGGGAGATTTTTTATTAAGTCAATTTTTATTAAGTCAAAATTTTAGTGAAGTTATTTTTTTTTTGGTATCCCGTCCGCCCTCTCTCTCTGTTCTTCTCTGTTAACTTCTTCTCGATCTGTACGGCGCGGCGGCGCACGCGAGGCCGGGGGCCGCCGGGGCAGGGGGCAACGCGGCGGCGCGATGCGGTCGGTGGCGATGGCGGCGGCGCAGGCTAGGGACGGCGCGCGAGCGCGCGGCATGCATATGCGGCATGCGCGCGGCGGCCGGTCGGAGGGAGATCGCGAGCAGCGCCAGAGGAGAGACCTGTAGCGAGGGCGCCGGCGGGTCGATCTGTCCGACGGCGGCGAGGGACGGCGGCGGGCGGCAAGGGCAGCCTGACGGCGCTCGTCGTCGTTGTCTTCGGCGGGCGCGCGGCGGGTCGATCTGTCTTCGAAGTTGATGGAGAAGAGAATGCGCGGCGGTTCCGCGCCAGGAGATTTATAGGTGGCGACCTTTAGTCGCGGTTGGGGACCCCAACCGCGACTAAATGGGTACCTTTAGTCGCGGTTGGTGACCCCAACCGCGACTAAAGGGCATTTATGAAAAATAAAACTAATTCAATTCAAAATTTTAAAAATACAAATAATATATCAAAAAATTCATAAAAATAAAACTAATTCAATTCAAAATTTTAAAAATACAAATAATATATCAAAAAATTCATAAAAATAAAACTAATTCAATTCAAAATCTTAAAAATACAAATATTATATCAAAAAATTCATAAAAATAAAACTAATTCAATTCAAAATCTTAAAAATACAAATATTATATCAAAAAATTCATAAAAATAAAACTAATTCAATTAAAAATCTTAAAAATACAAATATTGTATCAACAAATTCAGAAAAATAAAACTAATTCATTTAAAAGTCTTAAAAATACAAATAATATATCAATAAATTCAGAAAAATAAAACTAATTCATTTAAAAATCTTAAAAATACAAATAATATATCAATAAATTCAGAAAAATATAACTAATTCATTTAAAAATCTTTCCGCCTCCCTCTTCCCACCAGTTCTTCCCGGCCACCTCTGTCTTCCCATAAGTTCTCCCCGGCATGTCTTCCCGCCAGTTCTTTCCCGCCTATGTCTTCCCGCCATTTCTTCACGCCTCTGTCTTCCCGCCTCTGTCTCTCATCGAGCAGTGCGTCCACCCACGCATTCTTATCCTGCCGACAGCTTTAGTCACGGTTGCACCCTCCAGCCGGGACTAAAGCTTACCCAAACATCCTTATCCCACCGATAGTTTTCATAGATGACACAAAAACCACCTTTAGTCACGGTTGCACCCACCAGCCGGGACTAAAGATTAGATGACCAGCTCTGGATTCCTCTTCTTCCCGCCATTTCTTCCCTGTCTTCCCGCCTCTTTCTTCCAGCCTCTTTCTTCCCGCCTCTTTCTTCCCGCCACTTTCTTCCCGCCACTTTCTTCCCGCCTCTTTCTTCCCGCCACTTTCTTCCCGCCTCCTGTCTTCCCGCTCCCATTTTTCCCGCCATTTGTCACTACATATAGGTAGCCCGGCTTGGCCAAGCAATATCACATCTCTACAATCTCTCATCACTCTCTCATGGCTTCCACCGCACCCACTCTAACCTACCAGCAGGTGGAGGAGCTTTGCGCCTCGAACTACCCTTGCCCACCGGGCTACCGCGTCCCCACCGGCTGGAGCCTAAGCGCCGGCGGTGACATAGGCATCCCCAATGGGCCTGCCGAAGATAGTACCCGGGGTTTACTGAAGGCCCACGACTCGAAGAATAAGAAGATTCGGAAGCCCAAGTTGATATTAAGGAAAGTTAGAATTGTATTAGAGATGATGTTTGTAATCTTGCGTGATGAATTGTAAACCGTCTCGGACTATGTAACTTGTACAACACGAATCCCTCGGCTCCACCTCCTATATAAGGGGGAGTCGAGGGACAAAGAAAGCATCGAATCATTGTCTCTCAAACCCTACTTTTCATAATCGTCGAGTACTTTTCGGCTAAAACCTTTGAGATATACTTGCCCTCTACTTCTAACTAAACCCTAGTCTACAACCCGTAGGCATTGACAAGTTGATACCTTGGAGGCGTCAAGGATCTGATCTCGGTGGCACGTTCAAGATCGTCGACTTCATCAACAGCAAGCAACGCGATGGATCGAGGTAAACATATCGCAACTGGTCCTGTCGATTTTGTTCCTCACCCGCCCGCCCGTTTGGATGCATATGCGTATCTGGAGGAGCCTATGGAGATGACGTTCGGAAGGTTTCACTTTCGCGTCTAGAAAGAGGGAGCGTATCGTGTCGAAATTCCAATTTCGTCGGGATTGTCGGCGGTCGATTCCGATTTTTCGAACTCAACATCGTCAATCGAGTCGGGAGAAGAGGAAACTTCATCGCCACGCTTCATCAACACCAGGGCAAGCGAAAAGCTCGCCAAGATCTTCAGCGACATGTCGTTTGAGTCATCCGCGGACTCCTATATAAGCGATGACTCAAGCAGTGTCGACAGTTTCGACTTCATCGACAAATCCGTTACAGTGGGCAAGGTCTTCACCAATCTTGATGATGGTGTCACCAAACCCAGCATAGATCTGAATACAAAGTACCATCAGATTTATGTCATCGGTGAGCCAAGCCGTGACCAGGAGGAAACATCTGAGGCTTTCGACGATCTGGGAAATCCATACGTCGATCCCTCTGATTTGCGACGAGGTCTAGGCAACAAATATATCGGATCTGAACCTCGAGATAGAGTTCAACTTCCGCAAGCAGCATGGGATAGAGCCGCAAGGGCTATGGATAGCTCAGAACCAATGGCCACCACAGCCACGCCAGAAGAGTTGCAAGCATATCAATATAGGCTCGCACGAGCTGCAAGGGAATTGGAAAAACAGACAGCTGCTTTAAACAGAAGAAAAGAGGCAGCCTCTGCATCGAGCAGGCGAAGGGCAGAACTGAGTCGACAATCTGGAACTTCGGGTGATAGCCACAGGGAAGCTCGGAATAGAGCAAGATCAAGGTTGCAAAACATACCTGAAGGAGAAAGAGAACACTTGGTTCAAAACCTCGACATGTCTTTTATGTCGATAGACACGAGAGGAAACATCATCCCCAAGACACCAGAAGTTGGGTATATGGCGACACAGGCTTTCATCCTTGCATCCAGGCCACCTCCAGGAGATCCAAGGGAGGCATTGTACAACATGGCAATGGCAGGAGTCGGAGCCATGGGAACGGTGTTTGCATCAACACCCCCCGAAGGAACAGCAAGGCAAAATAGTCCACGACCTGCGGCAGCAACAGCAGCAGCTCCCGAAGGACCAAGTGGAGCAAGAGACACGGCAACACAAGCAAGGGTCGACAGAGCACGACAAAGTAGAAGGGAACAGCGGCATTCCCCAGAGCTAAACGACGAGGATATGTGCGGTTTGCCATGCTTCACGAGGAGAGTCCGAAAAACTCGAGTCCCTTCGGGATTTAAGTTGCCTAATAACTTCAAGAAATTCGACGGCCTGCAGGATCCAGAGGATTGGCTAGTTGATTACCTTGAGACGGTGAAACTCACAGGAGGGACCAGAGCAACAGCTATGCAAAGCATCCAGGTACATTTGAGTGGAGCCGCACGGTCTTGGATAAAGAAACTTCCTCCAGGATCTATCGACAGCTGGGATAGCTTCGAGGACGTGTTCGTCAAGAATTTTTGGTCCACCTGCAAAAAACCTGCGTCGCTAGAGGAATTGAGGGCGTGTCGGCAAAAGCCAGACGAACCAATGAGAAAATATATCCAAAGGTGGAATATCATCAAAAACTTGGCAAAGAATATATCTGACGAGAGAGCAATAGATGCGTTTGTCGCAGGAATCAGGCGAGGAGATTTTGTCGAGGACTTGGGGAGGGCCAATCCAAAGACAGTATCCGCATTAATGGAGATAGCAAACAGATGGGCAGATGGAGAAGATGTTGTTCACAACAAACGACATCGGTCGCCAGAGGAAGACCGCGGCCGAAATTATCAAAGTAGGCGACGATTTCCTCGGCAGTACTCGAGTTATGATGCCCCCGGGCAAATTTCGGCTGGCTTTCGAGCAAGCGCCGGAGGAAACAATAGAGATGATTACCAAAGGAGCAACGAGCAGCGAGGCGACAATAGAGATGACCCTCGAAACAACAGGCAAAGTAGCGGGTCAAGGTTCCAGAGGCCTTTCGTGTCTCCCGAGGAGATGATGAACGGGCCGTGTCAGATGCACTTCTATCTCGACAATAACGGAAAAAGACAGTCAGGACATCTGCAGAAGGATTGTCGAAATTTCCAGGCAATGTTAAGGTGGGCAGGGCATGCTAATGCTCAGGCAGCACACAGAAATCCTCAAGGACCCAGGAGTGAGATTCACTTGCCACCTCCTCCCGCGATTACGGACGAAAATCGACATCAACTTAGAATAGCGGCAGCACCTGCACCACCGCCTTATATTGATCCTAACTCTAACGGAGCAGTCTCAATGATTCAGAAAGGAAGGCCATCCAATAGGGCTCAGAAAGTAATCTCGCGACAGGTGTTCATGGCAGAAAAGATGCCTCCGCCAACAGTCGAGTATCTTAATTGGTCAGGGCAAGATATTGGCTTCACCATAGCGGACCATCCACAGCAAGTTCCTCAACCAGGGCAGTCAGCACTCATCTTACCAGCAGTCATCGCAGGGTTCGACGTATCTCGCGTGTTCATAGATGGTGGCAGCAGCTTAAACCTTATGTATGCAGATACATTAAGGAAGATGAACATATCCCTAGCAAACTTGAAACCAACTGACACGCGATTCCACGGTATCACACCGGAGAAGCCAAGTTATCCACTAGGGAAGATTAATCTCGACGTTCAGTTTGGGACCCGAGAAAACTACAGAATCGAGAGGCTGGAGTTTGAAGTCGTAGATTTCCCATCACAGTACCATGCTTTGTTGGGACGACCAGCATATGCTAGGTTTATGGCGGTACCACATTACACGTACCTGCTGTGGAGGATGCCTGGACCTAAGGGACCAATCACAGTCAAAGGAAGCTTTGCCCTAGCCGATAAGTGTGATAAGGATTTTCATCGACTATCAGAAACTTTCGGGATGCAAGCCGAGTATATGGCGTCAAGGCTTACGACTGACTACGACGTGCTGCCAGACGTCGGAAGGCCAAATAAAGAATCAACTTTCAACACTGAGAAAAATTCTAAGGAGGTGCAGATTCACCCGACAGACCCAAAAAAGACGACATCCATCGCAAACGACATGGACCTCGCATAGGAAAGCACGCTCATCGAGTTCCTCCGTGAGAACTGGAAAATCTTCGCATGGTCTCCAGCTGACATGCCAGGAGTACCCAGGGAACTTGCCGAGCACCACCTAAACTTGGATCCATTAGCGAGACCAATCAAACAACCTTTGCGGCGTTTTTCGGAACCAAACCGCAAGGCTATGCTGTCAGAAATTGATCGACTAAGAGAAGCTGGTTTTATTAAGGAGCTGCATACAGAGGCCACATGGGTAGCAAATCCAGTGTTGGTGCCGAAGAAAAACACTAAAGTCCTTCGCATGTGCGTCGATTTTACGTGTCTCAATAAACATTGTCCAAAGGATCACTTTCCCCTCCCGAGGATCGATCAAATTATCGACTCCACGGCAGGATGTGAACGTCTTTCCTTCCTGGACGCATATTCTGGTTATAATCAGATCAGATTGAAAGAAGAAGATGAAGTCAAAGCAGCGTTCCTCACACCTTACGGCGTGTTTTGCTACAGAACAATGCCTTTTGGTTTGAAAAACGCGGGAGCAACATACCAGAGGATGATGCAGAAGTGTTTGGCGATACAGATTGGGAAAACGTACAAGTATACATCGATGATGTCGTCATAACATCAAAGAAGGGGATGACGCTAATCGAGGATTTGAAGGAAACCTTCGACAACCTCGACAAGTTCTGCCTCAAGTTGAACCCGACGAAGTGTTCCTTTGGCGTCCCTGCAGGAGAACTTCTTGGGTTTCTAGTTTCGGCAAGAGGGATTGAAGCAAATCCCGAAAAAATCCAAGCTATCGTAACAATGAGGAAGCCAACAAAGTTGAAAGAAATACAACAGCTAACTGGGCGAGTCGCAGCTTTAAGCAGATTCGTCGCCAGGCTGGGAGAAAAAGCGTTACCGTTCTACACTTTAATAAAGCAAGGAGAGAAATTCCAGTGGAATGAAGAAGCCGATAGAGCCTTCGAGGATTTGAAACGCACAATCTCGACACCACCAATCTTGGTGGCGCCGAAAGAGAAGGAACCTCTCCTATTGTACATCGCAGCCACACCTCAGGTGGTTAGCACGGTGTTAGTCGTCGAAAGAGAAGAAGAAGAAAAACTCCATGGAGTGCAAAGGCCGGTGTATTTCATCAGTGAAGTTTTATCGCCTTCCAAACAGCGGTACCCGCAGTACCAGAAGCTAGCATATGGAGTGATTACAACGGCAAGAAAGTTGCGCCATTATTTTTCCGCACACCCGATAATAGTGGTCAATGAAGCACCTCTTTCAAATATACTGAATAATCCAGAAGCTACAGGGCGTGTCTCCCTTTGGGGAATAGAACTTTCTCCTCGGGACATCACGTATGAAAAAAGAAAGGCAATCAAGTCGCAAGTTCTGCCAGATTTTATTGCAGAGTGGATGGAGTTGAAAAATACAGGACCCCCAGATTTATCGAGAACTTGGACCATGAACTTCGATGGATCCAAGAGAGTAGAAAGAGATGGCGCAGGGGTGATACTCATATCATCTGAAGGCGACAAATTGAAGTATGTCCTACAGATGACGTTCCCAAACGCATCTAACAATGAAGCAGAATATGAAGCCCTTATACACGGGATGAAGATGGCGAAAGCTTGCGGCGCAACTCGACTAAAAAACTTTGGCGACTCACAGTTGGTAGCTCAGCAGGTTATGAACCAATGTGATGCAATCAATGACAGCATGATAGCATATAAGGAGGTGTACAACGAGCTTGAGAAGCTGTTTGATGGATGCGAAGTAAATCACATCAGTAGGCTGAGCAATGATGAAGCCGACGTTCTCGCAAACATCGGGTCGCAATGCCTTCCAATCCCGCCAGGTGTATTTTGGGAAGAAATAGCGGAGAGATCCACAAATCCAAGGAAGGCGCAGAAGAAAACGAAGGAAGAGAAAAATTCGGCGCCCCTCAAAGAAGCTCCGGACGAAGAAGAGGACCAAGAGCTGGTGATGATGGTAGAAGTTCCATGGATGCAAGCGTACATATCGTATATCCTAAGAAAAGAAATACCCGACGATCCAGTTGAGGCAAGGCGAATTATTCGACGATCCAAAGCCTTCACAGTGGTCAAAGGGGAGTTATACAAGCGAAGTATTTCAGGCGTCCTGCAAAGGTGCGTTACACCCGAAGAAGGAAGGATAATCCTAAAGGACGTACACGAGGGAATATGTGGTCACCACGCGAGCAGTCGAGCTATTGCGGCCAAGGTTTTTCGGGCAAGATTTTACTGGTTGACAGCAATCGAGGATGCAAAAGAGATAGTACGAATGTGCGACGCGTGCCAAAGATTCACCACAAAACCTCACTCTCCGGCAGCAGAGCTGATGCCAATACCATTGTCTTAGCCCTTTGCCCAATGGGGACTCGACATGGTGGGAAAATTGCACAAGGCTTCGCCAGGAGGATATGAGTACATGTTGGTTGCTGTCGACAAATTCACCAAGTGGGTAGAAGCAAAGCCAATAAACTCACCAGATGCAGCGTCGGCAATAAAGTTTGTGAAGGGCCTCGTTTTTCGGTTTGGAGTACCTCATAGCATCGTCACAGACAACGGCAGTAACTTTACAGCTAAGGAGTTCAAGGCATACTGCACAGAAGTAGGCATCAAATTGCACTTCGCGTCAGTTGGGCACCCGCAAACCAACGGCCAAGTCGAAAAAGCCAATGGTATCATCTGCAACGGTATTAAAAAGCGCCTGCTAGGACCGCTTGAAAAGGCTCGACATACCTGGCCAGAAGAATTGCCAAGTGTTTTGTGGAGCATCCGAACAACACCAAATACGGCGACACAAGAAACTCCATTTTTTCTCGTCCACGGAGCCGAGGCAGTACTACCAATTGAAATAGAGCATGACTCCCCAAGAGTGACAGAGTATGACGAGGAAACCTCAAGAAAATCTCGGGAGGACGATGTAGATGCACTCGATGAAGCTTGAGATGAAGTACTATCACGAGTCACCAAGTACCAGCAGGACCTGAAAAACTACCACAGTCGACGATTGCGCCCAAGATCTTTCCAGGTCGGCGATTTGGTCCTACGGCTCAACCAGCAGAGTACTGAAAAGCTCGAGTCACCATGGTTGGGCCCTTACGTCATCATGGAAGTAATCGACGGAGGAGCATACAGGATCAAGGACAAGAAGACAGGGGTTCCCGAGAAAAACCCCTGGAACGTGGCGCAGCTCAGGCGGTTCTACGCTTAGAGTCGAAATATAGTACTCCTCTGTAAAAATACAATGTACTGAAACGCCCGCGAGTTTTCAGACGCACTCTTTTCCTTTTCGTGGCACCGAGTGGGGCTGGAAAGGTTTTTACTGAGGCGGGCTCGCGGTGCTGCAATATAATAAAGATAGTGGAGATATACTTCTTGTTCTTCGACATGCTCGGGGGCTAAATGCCTTCAAGGTTACAAAATATACACGATATAGATGAACTAGACTTACAAAAATATTTTGCCTTGGTACAAAATACCTCGCCAAATAGAAAATCAGGGGCTAACACCCGTAAATATAGTATACTCGTTCAAATTATATTGCTTTGGTCTGAAAACCTCGCAACAAAAATATAGAACGTCGCCACCAAGACACTCGGGGGCTCATAACCCATCGACGGCAAAATATATATATTCTCGCAACAAAGAAAAATCTTTGAGATAACAAAAATAGTATAAGATCCAGCCAAAGGCTCGGGGGCTTCACAATATAGACTACACTTTACAATATGAACAACTTCATCAATACAAAAGAGTTCGACAAAAATATAGACATAATTTCTCGCAATATAGTACAACTTAGTCAAGGCCTAATATACTATCTATGGATAAACCTTTGGTTATCTTGTGCTCAGCATAGGTCCCCTTGACGAAGAATTCTGAATCCATCCGAATAAGTTCATCCATCATCGCCTTGGCCACAGGAGTCACCATGTCATTGATTGCGTCAATGTTATTTTTTCGCCGCGAATTCTTGGCCAAGAAGTCAGCGACAATCTTCGTCAGGTCCAATTTGGGATGGCAAATGTGTATCATGATCATGGCGAATCTTGCTCCAGCAGTTAATTGAGCTCGCACAAAGTTATGAATACGGGGGGCATCTCTGAATTTCTCCATCAATCCAAGAAGAGTTTCGGGAGCCTCGTCTCGAGGGAACAGAGTCTTGTAAACAAGGGTCAAGGTTCTCGCGCAGAAGTTCAGAAATTCGCGAACCTGACAGGCGCGATCTTGGAACCTGACAATTTATTGGGTTCGCTCGGGAGTGGCCTAGAACAGACAGCCATGGTTAAGTGAAAGATTGACGAGGAGGTTCGTTCTCACATTCACTCTCTCATCTTCAGTAGCAGCGTCGAGAACCGAACCTATTGAGCAACAGAGCAAGAAGTTTAAGGAGAGGTACAGCAAAAAGCAGAAGCAATGCTAAGTTGGAAAACATACCTAACATATCCACACTAGCTTCAGTCATTAGCTCGAGCATACTATTTTCTCGAGTAGTTGCTTTCTCAGCTTCCGAAACAGTAGCGTCCTTAGCAGCTATGGCTTCTTTAGCTTGTTGAAGAGCAATTTTCTCTCTTTCGGATGCTTTTCGAGATTGCTCCATCATCGCCAGAGTTTGTTTTTTCATGGATTGAAGTTGTTGGCGAAGATCTTGCAAATCTTGCGAGAAGTGCTTACCCGAAGAAATTTCGATAAGGTTATCCTCGACGAATGTTTTCTTCGAGAAGGAGGAAGCATGAGAAGTATCGGCAGGATGAGGATCCGCAGAGTAGTTATCAAATATTAACTGGAAAAGAAAATTTCAACATCAAATGATCGCGCAAGATAGAATTCCATTGATCTTCAGGAAATTTACGCGGATATTATAGGATGAGTTCTTCAAAAGGACTACTACGATTATTGTCGCCAAAGATACTGTGGCGACAACATCTAAAGAAACAGAAAATAAAGAAAGAAAAAGACAGGGCATTCAACTAGACCTCCGGCTTCGACGAGCTAGGAGTTGAAGTTGGCTTGATTCCAAGATAGGCAAGGATTTTCCTCGTGTTGGGCTTCGCAGCCTTGATGAGTGATCGGCACTTCGTGGTCTCCATCTCTTGTGTGTCGCCCACTTTAGTCCAGTCGATGGTTTGTTGGCTGTCAGCAACCAAGGCGACAGTGCTTTCGACAGCAATCTTCATATTTTCTTGGCGCATCTTCAGTCCAAGATCTTCTGGTGGATTGAAGTCCTTGGCAAGAGCAAGGAAAGTCGTGGGTTCCTTTTTCTTCGGGAAGAAGTAAGGGAATAGCCGCGACAATCCTGCTTCGGCCTGTTCAATGCCTTCACGAGTTTCTGTTCCATGAAACTCAAGGACAGAGAGTGCGTCGAGAAGAGGATCGTTGTCGGGATCTTCAAGCTCAAATTCTTGGTTTGTTTTCCCTGTCGAGGAAAATATATGTTGGTTGACAAGCAAGTAAAGAAAAGCAAGTCCAAGGAAGGCAAAATAGATCGCAAACTTACTGACAAAGCGCCGATTCTGCGAGTCCAAGCGCTTGAGGATCGCTTCTTCACGAGCAACTTGCGAGGTTTTATGCTCGCTCAAGGCAGTTTCGGCGTAATGAAGCCTCTTCTGAAGATCTTCGACACCAGCATCTTCTTCCTTGGCCTTGTCAGCCTCTGCCTTAGCTTTGCCAGCATCAGATTCAGCCTTCTTGCGAGCCGCCTCACTTTGCTCTAACTTCTGAGCAAGTGTGTCAGCAAGTTTGTTGGCCTCCGCAAGTTTTTCTGCCAAAATAGTCAAAAATAGTGAAAATTGCGATAAAACAGGAGCAAGAAGTCATGAACAAAGGCAAGCAGGGAGTCATTACCTTCGGTCTTGCTGGCATACTCGCGGTACCCAACGAATTGGGCACCGAAGCGAATAAATTCTTTGATCACAGGCTGTCAAAGAAAGATAACGAAAGAAAGCGTCGGTATGGGAAAAATATGATGGCACGAAGAAGCAAACAGAGGAAATATAGACAGCATCAGAAAGAAATTAAGGACTTACATCATCCAAAAGAGGATTCGAGGAGCTACCCAATTGTAGGGTAGGCTCCGTGATTGTTTCAGCCCTTGTCCTTTTTGGCGAAGGGACAAGGGGGCTTGCAGGAGGAGTAGGAGCGTCGGTGTTTTGTTGAGGAGGTGAAGATTCTTCTCCTTCAACTTGCACCTCGGAAACAACTAGAGTATGCGACGTACTCGTTCGAGCAGTCGCATCAGTAGCTGGCATTTCTTCCTCGTCACTACTACGATTAAATGGCGGCAGCATAAAAAAGCAAGATAGATAAAAATCTTCGAGTAGCAAAATAAGGAGAAATAAAAGATGACTTACGAGCTGACGAGGGCTTCAAGGTATGGATCAAAAGCTGCCTTCTGACATGAAGGAGCAGCTTCTTCGGCTTTGGAGGTGCCGGAATCTTCGACATCAGCCCTTTCCTTTTGTTCTTTGGAGAAACAGCAGGAGGAGGAGACTGTGCCGATGCAGTAGCCTCAGAGGCAGCCTCCTTTTCAGAAGATCCCGCAGATTTTTGAGAATCTGCGGGTTCATTCTCAAAAGAAGGGGCATCTTGGTTGTCATCCGTGACAACAGCCCGTTCGTCGACTTCTCCACCTTCAGGAAGGGGAGGAAGCGAGACAAGATTTGGATGGTTCTATACAAAAACAAGGGGAGGTGTCAATAAAAGAGTTACGTAAAGGATGACAAAATAATAACAAATCAATCGACAAAGGTTACCTTGGGAAGCGCATTGGTGGCGCTATATGGTTTTACACGACAAGAAGAAGGGACATGATCTTTCTTGCTGAGGGAGGAGATTTTCCGGACAAGTTTCTCTAAGTCCTTGACCTCTAAATCCATCGACAACCGATCCGCATCCTTGTCGCCAGCATACTTCCAGAGAGGGTATTTGCGAGCCTAAAGAGGCTGCACTCTGATCCTAAGGAAATACGCCGTGATTTGGATACCTGATAGCTCTTTGCCGCGAGTGTTTTGCAACTCGTGGATGCGAGTCATCAATGCCTCCGTCGACATTTTTTCTTCCTCGGTAGCCTCTGCATCCCAGGAGCGGCGGCGATAGATTTTCTCGGCACCGTCAAAAGGAGGAATATTGTCTTCAGCACATCCATGGTTCTCCTCACGGATGTACAGCCACTTCTTGCGCCACCCTTGAACTGAGTCAGGGAATTTGACGTCGAAATACTCGACATCGGGGCGAACGCAGATAACAACGCCGCCTATATTATAGGCGACATTAGGAGAGCCATTGCGGCGACAAAAGAAAATGCGCTTCCATAGCGCCCAGTTAGGCTGGACGCCAAGGAAGGCTTCGCAGAGGGTGATGAAAATGGAAATGTGGTGGATAGAATTGGGTGTGAGGTGATGAAGTTGCAAACCATAAACAAAAAGCAATCCTCGAAGGAAAGGGTGAATGGGGGCAGAAAGGCCACGGATGAGATGGTCGACAAAACTAACCCGATACTCCATTGGAGGGGTTGGGTAGCTTTCTTCGCTGGGGAAGCACAGTGCCTTGGGCTTCTTGCTGATCCCCAGTTTCTTCAGGAGGTTGATGTCTTGAGTGGAGATTTTGGATCTCTCCCACTCGGCGCTTCCCAGATCCACGGAAGCCATCGTCGATTCCGGCGTGCTGTGTCTGGTCAATCTACGCGGTGGCATTAACAATGGCACATGAATGCAGCTTGGGAGAAGATGAGCTCAGGGAACTGTGGGGCGCAAGAGGAGTTTTTGCAGAGGAGAGCAGGAGAACGACGCGAGCTGAGGTGCTCGAGGAAGAAGAAGGAGATCTTATATAGAGGTGCGGTGAAGCGGCGTACCGTTGGATGGAAAAAGTGTGCGGCAGATGATGACCACGTGGAAGAGGGGTAAAAAAGTAATTTAACCTTGGAGGAGTTACAGTGCGTGCGTTAGGAAAAGCGGAGGACGTGTATGACAAGGTATTAACTTGTCAATGCCTACGGATTGTAGACTAGGGTTTAGTTGGAAGTAGAGGGCAAGTAGATCTCGAAGGTTTCAGCCGAAAAGTACTCGATGATTATGAAACTAGGGTTTGTAAACAATGATTCGATTATTTCTGCGTCCCTCGACTCCCCCTTATATAGGAGGCGGAGCCGAGGGATTCGTGCCGTACAAGTTACAGAGTCCGGGGAGGTTTCTAACTCATCCCGTAAGATTACAAATAACACTTCCTATTACAACTCTAGTCTTCCTTAATAATATCTTGGGCTCCCGAATCTTCTTATTCTTCGGGTAATGGCCCTTCGATAAACCCGGGTACTATCTTCGGCATGCCCATTTGGGATGCCTATGTCGATAGCCCCGAGATTTTGCTTGAATCGCGAGTTAAGGAAAATCTCCACTGTTTATTTTTATTTGACAACTTCAACTTTTCTATATTTCTTCTCATAAACTTCTATATTGTACGGGGATAATGGTAGTTGGGGCTAGTTCATCCGACGGATCGGGTACTAGTTAAGCTGCTCTAGTGGCAATCCGCAAAAACCTACTTCAAGATCACGTCCCTGGACATGATCTCGGGATACTGGTGCGAACTTCGACAGGTGCCGCTTAAGGTCTTACCATTCTGTCGAGTCCCAGTAAAATTTGGGTAGCTCCTCTAATCCTCTCTTAGATGATGTAAGTTTTTTATTTTCTTGCCCGTTTCTATATTTCCTCTGTTTGCTTCTTTATGCCTTCATATTTTTCCCGTACCAATGTTTTCTTTCTTTGTTCTTCTTTGATAGCCTATGATCAAAGAGCTTGTTCGCATCGGATCCCAATTCATTGGGTACCATGAGTATGCCAGCAAGACTGAAGGTAATAACTTTTTTTGCTACCCCTTATTTATAACTTCTTGCTTCTGTTTTTGTCGCAATTTTGACGATTCCTTTCTATTTTGGCAGAGAAACTTGCAGAGGCCAACAAGCTTGTCGACACTCTTGCTCAGAAACTGGAGCAAAGTGAAACGGCTCGCAAGAAAGCTGAACTTGACGCTAGCCAAGCCAGAGCAGAAGCTGATGAAGCCAAGGCAAAAGCTGCTGGTGTCGAAAATCTGCAAAAGAAACTTGAGGACGCCGAAACTGCTTTAAACGAGCACAAGGCCTCGCAGGCTACTCGTGAAAAGGGGATCCTCAAGCGCTTGAACACGCAAAATCGGCGCTTCCTCGGTAACTTTGTCGATACCTTCTATTTTTCTTAGGACTTGCTTTTTTTTTCTTTTTACTTGCTGTCGACCAACATATATTTTCTGTGGCAGGTCAAACAAACCAAGAGTTTGATCTTGAGAATCCCACCAATGATCCTCTCCTTGACGCACTCTCTTATCTGGAATTTCATGGCCAAGAAGTTCGCGAAGGCGTGGTGAATGCTGACGCAGGATTGTCGAAGCTGTTCCCCTACTTCTTCCCGAAGAAAGAGGAGCCCAAGACTTTCCTTGCCCTTGCCAAGGACTTCAATCCACCGGAGGATCTTGGACTGAAGATGCGCCAAGAGAACATGAAGATTGCTGTCGAGAACACTGTTGCCTTGGTCGCTGACAGCCAACAAACTATTGACTGGATGAAGGTTGGTGACACCGAGCAAATAGAACAAACAAAGTGGCGATCGTTGATCAAGGCAGCCAAGCCCAACACGAAGAAAATCTTGGCCTATCTCGGGATCAAGCCATCTGCAACTCCTAGCTCATCAAGGCCGGAGGTCTAGTTGCATGCCTCTTTTTTTTTCTTTTCTTTGCTTTCTGTTTCTTTTGCCCTTGTCGCCACTTTAGCTTTGGCGACAATTATCCTAGTAGTCCTTTTGGAGCACTTCTGTAATATCCATGTAAATTTTCTGGAAATCAATGAAATTCTTCCTGGCACTATCATTGATCCTGGGATTTTCTTTGCCAGTTAATATTTGATAACTACTCGACCAATCCTTGCTCTGCCGATGCTTCGCCTGCTTTTTCGTTCTCGAAGAAAACCCTTATCGAAGATTCTTCAAGTGAACCTTTGTCGCAGGATTTGCAAGAACTTCGACAACAGCTTCAATCCATGAAGAAATAAACTTTGGCGATGATGGAACAATCTCGAAAAGCATCTGAGAGAGAGAAAATTGCTCTCCAACAAGCCAAAGAGGCTATGGCTGCCAAGGATGCTGCTATGTTGGAAGCTGAGAAAGCCACTACTCGAGAAAATAGCATGCTCGAGCTGATGTCTGAAGCTAGCACAGATATGCTAGGTATGCTTTTCCCAACCTCACACTGCCTCTTCTTTGTTTTACTGTGCCTCCCCTTAAATTTCTTGCTTTGTCGCTTAATAGGCTCGGTTCTTGATGCTACCGCCGAAGACCAAAGAGTAAACGAGAGAACGAATCTTCTCGTCAATCTTTCTCTTAACCATGGTTGTCTATTCTGGGCCACCCCTGAACGAACCCAGCAAATTGTCAGGTTCCAAGATCGTGCTTGCCAGGTGCGCGAATTTCTCAATTTTTGCACGAGAACCTTGACCCTAGTTTACAAGACTTTATTTCCTCGAGATGAGGCTCCCAAAACTCTTCCTCTATTACTGGAGAAATTTAGAGATGCCCCTCGCATTCATAATTTTGTGCGAGCTCAATTGACTGCTGGAGCAAGGTTCGCCATGATTATGATAAACATTTGCCATCCAAAGTTGGACCTGACGAAGATTGTTGCTGACTGTCTGGCCAAGAAATCACGGCGAAAAAATGATATTGACACAATCAATGAGATGGTAACTCCTGTGGCCGAGTCGATGATGGATGAACTTCTTCGGATGGATTCAGAATTCTTCGTCAAGGGGACCTATGCTGAACACAAAACAACCAGAGGCTTGTCCATAGATAGTTTGAACTGTACTATATTGCGAGACATTATGTCTGTATCTTTTTTGATCTCTTTTTTGTTCCGAAGAAAATTGTTGTATATTGTAAAGTGGTCTATATTGTTGGAGCCCCCGAGCCTCTGGCTAGAGTTTGTACTGTTTTGCTATCTCGAAGATTTTTCCTCTTGTCGTAAGAAGATGTCTTTATATTTCCATTGATGGGTTGCAAGCCCCCGAGTATCTTAGTGTCGAAGTTCTATATTTTTGTTGTGAGGTTTTTAGACCAAAGCAATAAGATTTTGACGAGTACACTATATTTATAATTGTTAGCTTCCGATGTTTATATTTGGCGAGGTATTAGTGTACCAAGGCGAAATATTTCGGTAAGACTAGTTTATCTATATTGTAAGTATTTTGTAACTTGAAGGCGTTGAGCCCCCGAGCATATCGAAGAATAAGAAGTATATCTCCACTATCTTTATTATATTGCAGCACCGCGAGCCCGCCTCATTAAAAACCTTTCCGGCCCCACTCGGTGCCCCGAAAAGGAAAAGAGTGCGTCTGAAAACTCGCGGGCGTTTCAGTACATTGTATTTTTATAGAGGAGGACTATATTTCGACTCTAAGCGTAGAACCGCCTGAGCTGCGCCACGTTCTAGGGGTTTTTCTCGGGAGCCCCTGTCTTCTTGTCCTTGATCCTGTATGCTCCTCCATCGATGACTTCCGTGATGACGTAAGGGCCTAGCCATGGTGATTCGAGCTTTTCAGTACTTTTTTGATTTAACCGCAAGACCAAATCCCCGACCTGGAAAGATCTGGGCCTTACCCGTCGACTGTGGTAGTTTTTGAGGTCCTGCTGGTATTTGGTGACTTGTGAAAGTACTTCATCTCGAGCTTCGTCGAGTGCGTCCATATCATCCTCCCGAGCTTTTTGTGATGTTTCTTCGTCATACTCTGTTACTCTTGGAGAATCATGCTCTATTTCAATTGGTAATACAGCTTCGGCTCCATGGACGAGAAAAAACGGAGTTTCTTGTGTCGCCGTATTTGGTGTTGTTCGGATGCTCCACAAAACACTTGGCAACTCCTCTGGCCAGGTATGTCGAGCTTTTTCAAGTGGTCCTAGCAGGCGCTTTTTGATGCCGTTGCAGATGATGCCATTGGCTTTCTCGACTTGGCCATTGGTTTGCGGGTGCCCAACTGACGCAAAGTGCAATTTAATGCCTACTTCTGCGCAGTACTCCTTGAATTCCTTGGACGTAAAGTTTGAACCGTTATCTGTAACAATGCTATGAGGCACTCCAAACCGAAAACGAGGCCTTTCACAAACTTTATTGCCGACGCTGCATCCGGTGAATTTATTGGCTTCGCTTCTACCCACTTGGTGAATTTGTCGACGGCGACTAGCGGTACTCATATCCTCCTGGCGAAGCTTTGTGCAACTTGCCCACCATATCAAGTCCCCATTGGGCAAAGGGCCACGACAATGGTATTGGTGTTAATTCTGCCGCTGGAGAGTGAGGTTTTGCGGCAAATCTTTGGCACGCATCGCAGGTTCGTACTATTTCCTTGGCATCCTCGATTGCTGTCAACCAATAAAATCCTGCCCGAAAAACCTTGGCTGCAATGGCTCGACTACTTGCGTGGTGGCCACATATTCCTTCGTGTACATCCTTCAGAATTATTCTTCCTTCTTCGGGTGTGACACACCTTTGCAAGACGCCTGAAATACTTCGCTTGTATAACTCCCCTTTGACCACTGTGAAAGCTTTGGATCGTCGAATAACTCGCCTTGCCTCAACTGGATCGTCGGGTATTTCTTTCCTGAGGATATATGATATATATGCTTGCATCCAAGGAACTTCTACCATCATCACAAGCTCTTGGTCCTCTTCGTCCTCCGTGGTTTCTTTGAGGGGCGCCGAAGTTTTTTCTTCCTTTGCTTTTTTCTGCACCTTTTTCGGCTTCGTGGATCTCTCCGCTATTTCTTCCCAAAATACTCCTGGCGGGATTGGGAGGCACTGCGACCCGATGTTTGCGAGAACATCGGCTTCATCATTGCTCAATCTACTGATGTGATTTACCTCACATCCATCAAACAGCTTCTCGAGCTCATTGTACACCTCCTTGTATGCCATCATGCTATCATTGACTGCGTCACATTGGTTCATAACTTGCTAAGCCACCAATTGTGAGTCGCCAAAGATTTTTAATCGAGTTGCACCGCAAGCTTTCGCCATCTTCATCCCGTGTATGAGGGCTTCATATTCTGCTTCATTGTTGGATGCGTTAGGGAACATCATCCGGAGGACGTATTTTAACTTGTCGCCTTCAGGTGATATAAGTACCACTCCTGCGCCAGCTCCTTCTACTCTCTTGGACCCATCGAAGTTCATGGTCCAAGTTCTCGACAAATCTGGGGGTCCCGTGTTTTGCATCTCCATCCACTCTGCAATGAAATCTGGCAGAACTTGCGACTTGATTGCCTTTCTTTTTTCATACGTGATGTCCCGAGGGGAAAGTTCTATTCCCCAAAGGGAGACACGCCCCGTAGCTTCCGGATTGTTCGGTATATTTGAAAGAGGTGCTTCGTTGACTACTATTATCGGGTGTGCCGAAAAATAGTGGCGCAACTTCCTTGCCGTTGCAATTACTCCATATGCTAGTTTACGGTGCTGCGGTACCGCTGTTTGGAAGGCGATAAAACTTCACTGATGAAATATACCGGCCTTTGCACTCCATGGAGTTTTCCTTCTTCTTCTCTTTCAACAACTAGCACCGTGCTAACCACTTGGGGTGTGGCTGCAATGTACAGCAGGAGAGGTTCCTTTTCCTTCGGCGCCACCAAGATTGGTGGTGTCGAGATTGTGCGCTTCAGATCCTCGAAAGCTCTGTCGGCCTCTTCGTTCCACTGGAATTTCTCTCCTTGCTTTATCAGAGCGTAAAATGGTAACGCCTTTTCTCCCAGCCTGGCGACGAATCTGCTCAAAGCTGCGACTCGCCCAGTTAGCTGCTGTATTTCTTTCAACTTCGTTGGCTTCCTCATTGTTACGATAGCTTGTATTTTGTCGGGATTTGCTTCAATCCCTCTTGCTGAAACTAGAAACCCCAGAAGTTCTCCTGCTGGGACGCCGAAAGAACACTTCGTCGGGTTCAGCTTGAGGCAGAATTTGTCGAGGTTGTCAAAGGTTTCCTTGAGATCCTCGATCAGCGTCGCCCCCTTTTTTGACGTTATGACGACATCGTCGATGTATACTTGCACGTTTTTCCCAATCGTGTCGCCAAACACTTCGCATCATCCTCCGATATGTTGCTCCCGCGTTTTTCAGACCAAAGGGCATTGTTCTGTAGCAAAACACTCCATAAGGTGTGATGAACGCTGTCTTTACTTCATCTTCTTCTTTCAATCTGATCTGGTTATAACCAGAATATGCGTCCAGGAAGGAAAGACGTTCACATCCAGCCGTGGAGTCGATAATTTGATCGATCCTCGGGAGGGGAAAGTGATCCTTTGGACAATGTTTATTGAGGCACGTAAAGTCGACGCACATGCGAAGGACCTTAGTGTTTTTCTTCGGCACCAACACAGGATTTGCTACCCATGTGGCCTCTGTGTGCAGCTCCACGATAAAACCAGCTTCTCGTAGTCGATCGATTTCGACAGACATAGCCTTGCGGTTTGGTTCCGAAAAACGCCGCAAAGGTTGTTTGATTGGTCTTGCTAGTGGATCCAAGTTTAGGTGGTGCTCGGCAAGTTCCACGGGTACTCCTGGCATGTCAGCTGGACACCATGCGAAGATTTTCCAGTTCTCACGGAGGAACTCGACGAGCGCGCTTTCCTATGCGAGGTCCATGTCGTTTGCGATGGACGTCGTCTTTTTTGGGTCTGTCGGGTGAATCTGCACCTCCTTAGAATTTTTCTCAGTATCGAAAGTTGATTCTTTATTTGGCCTTCCAACATCTGGCAGCACGTCGTAGTCAGTCATACTCCTTGAGGCCAAATACTCAGCTTGCATCCCGAAAGTTTCTGATATCCGATGAAAATCCTTATCGCACTTATCGGCTAAGGCGAAGCTTCCTTTGACTGTGATTGGTCCCTTAGGTCCAGGCATCCTCCACAACAGGTATGTATAATGTGGTACCGCCATAAATCTAGCATATGCTGGTCGTCCCAACAGAGCGTGGTACTGCGACGGAAAATCCACAACTTCAAACTCCAACTTCTCAATTCTATAATTCTCTCGGGTTCCGAACTGAACGTCGAGATTAATCTTCCCCAGTGGATAACTTGGTTTCTCTGGTGTGATACCATGGAACCTTGTGTCTGTTGGCTTCAGGTTTGCTAAGGATATGTTCATCTTCCTCAATGTATCTGCATACATAAGGTTTAGTCTGCTGCCGCCATCTATGAACACTCGAGAAACATCGAATCCCGCAATAACTGCTGGTAGGATAAGTGCTGACTGCCCTGGTCGAGGAACTTGCTGCGGGTGATCTGCTATGGTAAAGCCAATGTCTTGCCCTGAACAATTAAGATACTTGACTGTTGGTGGAGGCATTTTTTCTGCCATGAACACCTGTCGCGAGATTACTTTCTGAGCTCTGTTGGATGGCCTTCCCTTCTGAATCATCGACACCGCTCCGTTGGAGTTAGGATCAACGTAAGGCGGTGGTGGAGGTGCTGCCGCTATTCTGAGCTGATGTCGATTGTCTTCCGTAATCGCGGGAGGGGGTGGCAAGTGAATCTCGCTCCTGGGTTCTCGAGGATTTCTCTGTGCTGCTCGAGCGTTAGCATGCTCTGCCCACCTTAACATTGCCTGGAAATTGCGACAATCTTTCTGCATATGTCCTGATTGTCTTTTCCCGTTGCTATCGAGGAAAAAGTGCATCTGACACGGCCCATTCATCATCTCTTCAGGAGACACGAAAGGCCTCGGGAACCTAGGCCCGCTATTTTGCCTGTTGTTTCGAGAGTCATCTCTATTGTCACCTCGCTGCTCATTGCTTCTCTGATAATCATCTCTGTTGTTTCCTCCGGTGTTTGCTCGAAAGCCTGCCGAAATTTGTCCTGGGGCATCATAGCTCGGGTACTGCCGAGGAAATCGTCGCCTCGGTTGATAGTTTCGACCGCGGTCCTCCTCTGGCGACCTGTGTCATTTGTTGTGAACAACATCTTCTCCATCTGCCCATCTGTTTGCTATTTCCATTAACGCGGATACTGTCTTTGGGTTGGTCCTCCCCAAGTCCTCGACAAAATCTCCACGCCTGATTCCTGCGACAAACGCATCTATCGCTCTCTCGTCAGATATATTTTCTGCCGAGTTTTTGATGATGTTCCACCTTTGGATATATTTTCTCATTGGCTCGTCTGGCTTTTGTCGGCATGCTCTCAACTCCTCTAATGACGCAGGTTTCTTGCACGTGGACCGGAAGTTCTTGACAAACACGTCCTCGAAGCTTTCCCAGCTGTCGATGGATCCTGGAGGAAGTTTCTTTATCCAAGATCGTGCAGCTCCACTCAGATGCACCTGGATGCTTTGCATAGCTGTTGCTCTGGTTCCTCCTGTAAGCTTCACTGTCTCGAGATAGTCCACTAGCCAATCCTCTGGATCTTGACGGCCGTCGAATTTCTTGAAGTTATCAGGTAACTTGAATCCTGAAGGGACTCGAGTTTTTCGAACTCTCCTCGTGAAGCACGGCAAGCCACACATATCCTCGTCGTTTAACTCTGGGGACTGCCGATGTTCCCTTCTGCTTTGTCGCGCTCTGTTGACTCTTGCTTGTGCTGCCGTGTCCCTTGCTCCACTTGGTCCTTCGGGAGATGCATCGCTGCTGCCGCAGATCGTGGACTATTTTGCCTTGCCGCTCCTTCGGGAGGTGTTGATACAAACGCCGTCCCCATAGCTCCAACTCCTGCTATCGCCATGTTGTACAGTGTTCCCCTTGGATCTCCTGGAGGTGGTTTAGATGCGAGGATAAAAGCTTGTGTCGCCATATACCCAGCCTTTGGTGTCTTAGGGATGATGTTTCCTCTCGTGTCTATCGACATAAAAGACATGTCGAGGTTTTGGACTAAGTGCTCTCTTTCTCCTTCGGGTACGTGTTGTAATCTCGATCTTGCTCTATTCCGAGCCTCCCTGTGGCTATCACCCGAAGTTCTAGATTGTCGACTCAGCTCTGCCCTTCTCCTGCTGGATGCAGAAGCTGCCTCCTTTCTTACGTTTAACTCAGTCGTCTGTTTTTCCAATTCCCTTGCAGCTCGTGCGAGCCTATATTGATATGCTTGTAATTCCTCTGGCGTGGCTGTGGTGGCCATTGGTTCCGAGCCATCCATAGCTCTCGCGGCTCTATCCCATGCTGCTTGCGGGAGTCGAACTCTGTCTCGCGGCTGTGGCCCGATATATTTATTGCCTAGACCTCGTCGCAAGTCAGAGAGATCAACGTATGGATTTCCCAAATCGTCGAAAGCCTCAGATGTTTCTTCTTGGTCCTGGCTTGGCTCTCCGATGACATAAATCTGATGATACTTTGTATTCAGATCTATGTTGGGTTTGGTGACACCATCGTTAAGATTGGCGAAGACCTTGCCTACTGTAGTAGATTTGTCGATGAAGTTGTAGCTGTCGACACTGCTTGAGCCATCGCTTATATATGAGTCCGCAGATGACTCAAACGACATGTTGCTGAAGATCTTGGCGAGTTTTTCTCTCGCCCTGGTGCTGATGAAGCGTGACGACGAAGTTTCTTCCTCTCCTGATTCGGTTGACGATGTATAGCTTGAAAAATCGGAATCGACCGCCGACGATCCCGACGAAATCGGAATTTCGACACGATACGATCCCTCTTTCTCGACGCGAAAGTGAAACCTTCCGAACGTCATCTCCATAGGTTCCTCCAGATACGCATATGCATCCAAACGGGAGGGCGGGTGAGGAACAAAATCAACAGGACCAGTAGCGATCTGTTTACCTCGATCCATTGCGTTGCTTGCGGTTGATGAAGTCGACGATTTTGAATGTGCCATCGAAATCGTATCCTTAACGCCTCTAGTTCCCACAGACGGCGCCAATTGACAAGGTATTAACTTGTCAATGCCTACGGATTGTATACTAGGGTTTAGTTGGAAGTAGAGGGCAAGTAGATCTCGAAGGTTTCAGCCGAAAAGTACTCGACGATTATGAAACTAGAGTTTGTAAACAATGATTCGATTATTTCTACGTCCCTCGACTCCCCCTTATATAGGAGGCGGAGCCGAGGGATTCGTGCCGTACAAGTTACAGAGTCCGGGGAGGTTTCTAACTCATCCCGTAAGATTACAAATAACACTTCCTATTACAACTCTAGTCTTCCTTAATAATATCTTGGGCTCCCGAATCTTCTTATTCTTCGGGTAATGGGCCTTCAGTAAACCCCGGGTACTATCTTCGGCAGGCCCATTTGGGATGCCTATGTCAGTGTGTCCCCCACTTGCACGACGTGTCAATACGATGCGTAGTTTGGGCCCGCAAGGCAGCAAAAGAGGACTTCTCGCGATTTCAGGAATTGCAATCGTGGCTATCGTCAGCATTGACGTCACTTTAGCAGGAGAAAAATTCGACTTAACAAGCTACATAAGAAAGGCGACAACAAAAAATATTGGAGAGCCTTTGATCAAATACAAGTTTTTGATCAAATGCTCGGGGGCTACTTTGGAAAAATGAAAAGTTCGAGAAATACAAAATAGAAATGGTGTGAGCCTATGATCAAATACAAATATTTGCTCATAGCCTCGGGGGCTACTCCCATCGGGAGCGCTGTTCGCGCACCCGAGAGATTTGAAAGTCTCGGGAGAGACAGAAAATATAGCGGCATAAGGCGTGGAGCCTACACCCAAGCACAAGTCCTTGGCTGTAGCCTCGGGGGCTACTCCCATCGGGAACGCTGTTCGCGTGCCCGATGAAATTATAAAAAAGAGGAGAAGAAGAAAGATAGAAGAACAAGAGAGTATATTTTGAGTTATAAGTAACTCTACATATACTCCCATCAGGAGAGCAATATAAGTCATTGATACGCGTACAGCACGCGACCGTTGGGAACCCCAAGAGGAAGGTGTGATGCGTACAGCGGCAAGTTTTCCTCAGTATGAAACCAAGGTTTAATCGAACCAGTAGGAGTCAAGAAGCACGTTGAAGGTTGATGGCGGCGAGATGTAGTGCGGCGCAACACCAGGGATTCCGGCGCCAACGTGGAACCTGCACAACACAAACCAAGTACTTTGCCCCAACGAAACAGGGAGGTTGTCAATCTCACCGGCTTGCTGTAACAAAGGATTAGATGTATAGTGTGGATGATGATTGTTTGCAGAAAACAAGTAGAACAATTGCAGTAGATTGTATTTCAGATGTAGAGAATTGGACCGGGGTCCACAGTTCACTAGAGGTGTCTCTCCCATAAGATAAATAGCATGTTGGGTGAACAAATTACAGTTGGGCAATTGACAAATAGAGAGGGCATGACCATGCACATACATATTATGATGAGTATAGTGAGATTTAATTGGGCATTACGACAAAGTACATAGACCGCTATCCAGCGATGCATCTATGCCTAAAAAGTCCACCTTCAGAGTTATCATCCGAACCCCTTCCAAGTATTAAGTTGCTAACAACAGTACAATTGCATTAAGTATTGCGCGTAATGTAATCAATAACTACATCCTCGGACATAGCATCAATGTTTTATCCCTAGTGGCAACAAGCACATCCATAACCTTAGGGGTTCTTGTCACTCCCAGCATTCACGGAGACATGAACCCACTATCGAGCATAAATACTCCCTCTTGGAGTTACAAGCATCAACTTGGCCGAGCATCTACTAGTAACGGAGAGCATGCAAGATCATAAACAACACATAGATATAAATTGATAATCAACATAACATGGTATTCTCTATTCATCGGATCTCAACAAACACAACATATAGCATTACAGATAGATGATCTTGATCATGTTCGGCAGCTCACAAGACCCGACAATTAAGCACAATGAGGAGAAGACAACCATCTAGTTACTGCTATGGACCCATAGTCCAGGGGTAGACTACTCACTCATCACTCCGGAGGCGACCATGGCGGCGTAGAGTCCTCCGGGAGATGAATCCCCTCTCCGGCAAGGTGCCGGAGGCGATCTCCTGAATCCCCCGAGATGGGATTGGCGGCGGCGGCGTCTCTGGAAGGTTTTCCGTATCGTGGCTCTCGGTACTGGGGGTTTCGCGATGAAGGCTATTTGTAGGCGGAAGGGCAGGTCAGGGGCCACACGAGGGGCCCAGGAGACAGGTCGGCGCGGCCAAAGGCTGGGCCGCGCCGCCCTATCGTCTGGCCGCCTCGTGGCCCCACTTCGTTGACTCTTCGGTCTTCTGGAAGCTTCGTGTGAAAATAGGCCCCTGGGAGTTGATTTCGTCCAATTCCGAGAATATTTCCTTACTAGGATTTCTGAAACCAAAAACAGCAGAAAACAGCAACTGGCTCTTCGGCATCTCGTTAATAGGTTAGTTCCAGAAAATGCATAAATATGACATAAAGTATGCATAAAACATGTAGATATCATCAATAATGTGACATGGAATATAAGAAATTATCGATACGTCGGAGACGTATCAGCATCTCCAAGCTTAGTTTCTGCTCGTCCCGAGCAGGTAAACGATAACAAAGATAATTTCTGGAGTGACATGCCATCATAACCTTGATCATACTATTGTAAGCATATGTAATGAATGTAGCGATCAAAACAATGTAAATGACATGAGTAAACAAATGAATCATATAGCAAAGATTTTTCATGAATAGTACTTCAAGACAAGCATCAATAAGTCTTGCATAAGAGTTGACTCATAAAGCAATAATTCAAAGTAAAGGCATTGAAGCAACACAAAGGAAGATGAAGTTTTAGCGGTTGCTTTCAACTTATAACATGTATATCTCATGGATATTGTCAATGTAAAGTAATATAACAAGTGCAATATGCAAGTATGTAGGAATCAATGCACAGTTCACACAAGTGTTTGCTTCTTGAGGTGGAGAGAGATGGGTGAACTGACTCAACAATAAAAGTAAAAGAAAAGATCCTTCAAAGAGGAAAGCATCGATTGCTATATTTGTGCTAGAGCTTTGGTTTTGAAAACAAGAAACAATTTTGTCAACGGTAGTAATAAAGCATATGTGTTATGTAAATTATATCTCACAAGTTGCAAGCCTCATGCATAGCATACTAATAGTGCCCGCACCTTGTCCTAATTAGCTTGGATTACCGGGATTATCGCAATGCACATGTTTTAACCAAGTGTCACAAAGGGGTACCTCTATGCCGCTCGTACAAAGGTCTAAGGAGAAAGCTCGCATTGGATTTCTCGCTATTGATTATTCTCAACTTAGACATCCATACCGGGACAACATAGACAACAGATAATGGACTCCTCTTTTATGCATAAGCATGTAGCAACAATTAATAATTTTCTCATATGAGATTGAGGATATTTGTCCAAAACTGAAACTTCCACCATGGATCATGGCTTTAGTTAGCGGCCCAATGTTCTTCTCTAACAATATGCATGCTCTAACCATTAGGTAGTAAATCTCCCTTACTTCAGACAAGACGAACATGCATAGCAACTCACATGATATTCAACAAAGAGTAGTTGATGGCGTCCCCAGGAACATGGTTATCACACAACAAGCAACTTAATAAGAGATAAAGTGCATAAGTACATATTCAATACCACAATAGTTTTTAGGCTATTTGTCCCATGAGCTATATATTGTAAAGGTAGAGGAATATAAATTTAAAGGTAGCACTCAAGCAATTTACTTTGGAATGGCGGGGAAATACCATGTAGTAGGTAGGTATGGTGGACACAAATGGCATAGTGGTTGGCTCAAGTATTTTGGATGCATGAGAAGTATTCCCTCTCGATACAAGGTTTAGGCTAGCAAGGTTATTTGAAACAAACACAAGGATGAAGCGGTGCAGCAAAACTCACATAAAAGACATATTGTAAACATTATAAGACTCTACACCGTCTTCCTTGTTGTTTAAACTCAATACTAGAAATTATCTAGACTTTAGAGAGACCAAATATGCAAACCAAATTTTAGCATGCTCTATATATTTCTTCATTAATAAGTGCAAAGTATATGATGCAAGAGCTTAAACATGAGCACAACAATTGCCAAGTATCACATTATCCAAAACATTATAGCAATTTACTACATGTAGCATTTTCCAATTCCAACCATATAACAATTTGACGAAGAAGAAACTTCGCCATGAATATTATGAGTAAAGCCTAAGGACATATTTGTCCGTATGCAACAGCGGAGCGTGTCTCTCTCCCACACAATGAATGCTAGGATCCATTTTATTCAAACAAAACAAAAACAAAAACAAACCGACGCTCCAAGCAAAGCACATAAGATGTGATGGAATAAAAATATAGTTTCAGGAGAGGAACCTGATAATATTGTCGATGAAGAAGGGGATGCCTTGGGCATCCCCAAGCTTAAACGCTTGAGTCTTCTTGATATATGCAGGGGTGAACCACCGGGGCATCCCCAAGCTTAGAGCTTTCACTCTCCTTGATCATGTTGTATCATCTCCCTCTCTTGATCCTTGAAAACTTCCTCCACACCAAACTCAAAACAACTCATTAGAGGGTTAGTGCACAATCAAAATATACATGTTCAGAGGTGACATAATCATTCTTAACACTTCTGGACATTGCACAAAGCTACTGGAAGTCAATGGAATCGAAATATCCATCGAACATAACAAAACAGGCAATGCGAAATAAAAGGCAGAATCTGTCAAAACAGAACAGTTCGTAAAGACGAATTTTATTGAGGCACCATACTTGCTCAAATGAAAATTCTCAAATTTAATGAAAGTTGAGTACATATCTGAGGATCACTCACGTAAATTGGCATAATTTTCTGAGTTACCTACAGAGAATTTTGCCCAGATTCGTGACAGCAAAGAAATCTATTTCTGCGCAGTAATCCAAATCTAGTATGAACCTTACTATCAACGACTTTACTTGGCACAACAAAACACTAAAATAAGATAAGGAGAGGTTGCTAAAGTAGTAAACAACTTCCAAGACTCAAATATAAAACAAAAATACTGTAGTAAAAACATGGGTTGTCTCCCATAAGCGTTTTTCTTTAACGCCTTTCAGCTAGGCGCAGAAAGTATATATCAAGTATTATCAAGAGACGAAGCATCAACATCATTTTCACAATTTATCCCATTAGGTATCTTAGATGCTCCCTTATCTATAGTGGTTTTAATAGCTTTATCAATTCTAGGCCTATAATAATTTTTTGATTTAGGCACCTTAGAGATATACATGAACTTTTGCTCCTTACCCACATAAGCTTTCTCTCTAAACTTTATAGATGAAAAGGTTGAACCCAATGTTCCCATAGCCTCTTCAAGTTCACTAATCCTTTGGGTTTGATTATCATGAATAGCACAAGATTCTAAAATGGCAATTTTCTCATTAATTCCACCTAGAGATTTATCAAGTTTATCGCTGCTATCAAGTAATGCTCCCAAAGTAGTATCAATACTTGGAAGGTTTTGTTCTATGGTTTCCAACTTTTTCATGACATCTTCAAGAGAGGTTTCAATTTTA
Organism: Lolium rigidum; assembly: GCF_022539505.1. Lineage (NCBI taxonomy): Eukaryota > Viridiplantae > Streptophyta > Magnoliopsida > Poales > Poaceae > Lolium > Lolium rigidum. Next base: position 57,823,088 of record NC_061510.1, on the reverse strand, counting down.
ACTTCATTAACAGGTGGTATTCCAAATAAACTCTCAATAATGCAACTAGCTTCTAAGGCAGGAGTACTTAGGAAGTTACCTCCCGCGAGACAATCAAGAACATACCTATTCCATCTAGAGATACCAACATAAAAATTCCTGATTAAAATAGTGGTGGAGTGTTTCTTAGTGCACCTATTATGGGCATTACTAATTCTATACCAAGCATCTCTTAAACATTCTCCCCCTTGTTGCTTAAACGAACGAACTTCAACTTCAGGATTACTCATTTTAGCAATAGTAAATAAAGCAAACTAGATAAAGTAAATGCAAGTAACTAATTTCTTTGTGTTTTTGATATAGCAAACAAGATAGCAAATAAAGTAAAACTAGCAACTAATTTTTTTGTATTTTGATTTAGTGTAGCAAACAAAGTAGTAAATAAAGTAAAGCAAGACAAAACAAAGTAAAGAGATTGGGATGTGGAGACTCCCCTTGCAGCGTGTCTTGATCTCCCCGGCAACGGCGCCAGAAAACAGTCTTGATACGCGTACAGCACGCGACCCTTGGGAACCCCAAGAGGAAGGTGTGATGCGTACAAAGGGCAAGTTTTCCCTCAGTATGAAACCAAGGTTTAATCGAACCAGTAGGAGTCAAGAAGCACGTTGAAGGTTGATGGCGGCGAGATGTAGTGCGGCGCAACACCAGGGATTCCGGCGCCAACGTGGAACCTGCACAACACAAACCAAGTACTTTGCCCCAACGAAACAGTGAGGTTGTCAATCTCACCGGCTTGCTGTAACAAAGGATTAGATGTATAGTGTGGATGATGATTGTTTGCAGAGAACAGGTAGAACAATTGCAGTAGATTGTATTTCAGATGTAGAGAATTGGACCGGGGTCCACAGCTCACTAGAGGTGTCTCTCCCATAAGATAAATAGCATGTTGGGTGAACAAATTACAGTTGGGCAATTGACAAATAGAGAGGGCATGACCATGCACATACATATTATGATGAGTATAGTGAGATTTAATTGGGCATTACGACAAAGTACATAGATCGCTATCCAGCATGCATCTATGCCTAAAAAGTCCACCTTCAGGTTATCATCCGAACCCCTTCCAGTATTAAGTTGCTAACAACAGTACAATTGCATTAAGTATTGCGCGTAATGTAATCAATAACTACATCCTCGGACATAGCATCAATGTTTTATCCCTAGTGGCAACAGCACATCCATAACCTTAGGGGTTCTTGTCACTCCCCGCATTCACGGAGACATGAACCCACTATCGAGCATAAATACTCCCTCTTGGAGTTACAAGCAAAAACTTGGCCAGAGCCTCTACTAATAACGGAGAGCATGCAAGATCATAAACAACACATAGATATAAATTGATAATCAACATAACATAGTATTCTCTATTCATCGGATCCCAACATATAGCATTACATATAGATGATCTTGATCATGTTCGGCAGCTCACAAGACCCGACAATTAAGCACAATGAGGAGAAGACAACCATCTAGCTACTGCTATGGACCCATAGTCCATGGGTAGACTACTCACTCATCACTCCGGAGGCGACCATGGCGGCGTAGAGTCCTCCGGGAGATGAATCCCCTCTTCGGCAGGGTGCCGGAGGCGATCTCCTGAATCCCCCGAGATGGGATTGGCGGCGGCGGCGTCTCTGGAAGGTTTTCCGTATCGTGGCTCTCGGTACTGGGGGTTTCGCGACGAAGGCTATTTGTAGGCGGAAGGGCAGGTCAGGGGGCCACACGAGGGGCCCAGGAGACAGGTCGGCGCGGCCAAGGGCTGGGCCACGCCGCCCTATCGTCTGGCCGCCTCGTGGCCCCACTTCGTTGACTCTTCGGTCTTCTGGAAGCTTCGTGTGAAAATAGGCCCCTGGGCGTTGATTTCGTCCAATTCCGAGAATATTTCCTTACTAGGATTTCTGAAACCAAAAACAGCAGAAAAACAACAACCGGCTCTTCGGCATCTCGTTAATAGGTTAGTTCCGTAAAATGCATAAATATGACATAAAGTATGCATAAAACATGTAGATATCATCAATAATGTGGCATGGAACATAAGAAATTATCGATACGTCGGAGACGTATCGCTCATCCGTTGACTCAATAAAATGTGCCATTCCAACAGCCGAATAAGCACTCGACAATATATTCTCGGAACGCCAAAGTTGCGAATAATTTCGAATGCCGCAAAACTTTGCGAAGGTAAGACCCCGCATCCGTTCGTGTGGCGTGGCGCCGCTCTCGACGTCGGTTTGTTACTTTTATCCGTATCAACAGATACGAAGAAAAATCCTAACGGACGCGTTAGGTACCCGATAAATATGACCGGGACTCGACAGTAATGGTAAGACCTTAAGCGGCACTCGTCGAAGTTTACACCAGCATCCCGAGATCATGTCCAGGGACGTGATCTTGAAGTAGGTTTTTGCGGATTGCCACTAGAGCAGTTAACTAGTACCTGATCCGTCAGATGAACTAGCCCCAACTACCATTATCCCTGTACAATATAGAAATTCATGTGAAGAAATATAGAGAAGTTTTAAGTTGTCGAGTAAAAATAAACAGTGGAGATTTTCCCTGACTCTACGATTCAAGCAAAATCTCGAGGGCTACTGACATAGGCATCCCCAATGGGCCTGCCGAAGATAGTACCCGGGGTTCACTGAAGGCCCACGACTCGAAGAATAAGAAGATTCGGAAGCCCAAGTTGATATTAAGGAAAGTTAGAATTGTATTAGAGATGATGTTTGTAATCTTGCGTGATGAATTGTAAACCGTCTCGGACTATGTAACTTGTACAACACGAATCCCTCGGCTCCACCTCCTATATAAGGGGGAGTCGAGGGACAAAGAAAGCATCGAATCATTGTCTCTCAAACCCTAGTTTTCATAATCGTCGAGTACTTTTCGGCTGAAACCTTCGAGATCTACTTGCCCTCTACTTCTAACTAAACCCTAGTCTACAACCCGTAGGCATTGACAAGTTGATACCTTGTCAGGCGGCGTGCCGGTCCCTCCCGTCCCTCAGGGTACTGCGCGCCGGGCGGCCATCACGAACCACTACTACCTCGACCTCACGCCGGAGCAGCGGGTGAATCCCCGCTGGCATCCCGATAACCAGCATACTTGGGACGCCTTCTTCATCAATCGGCGTGAGAGGGCGCTCGCCAGTATGAGGAGGACGGTTTGCCTCCTGGGAACTTCCACGAGGCCGACCGTCGGCTATGGTGGTACGGCCGGACTCTGCAGAGCGTCATGGACTACATCACGGCCGGCGATATCCCCAGCCTGCGCTACCCTCAGTTCGAGCCACGAGCGCCGCCCGACGACAGCGAGCCGACGACGACGGCGGCAACTTAGAAGGCGACGACTACCAGTACAACGGCGGCGGCTATGAAGACTACGAGTATGCATATTATACGCCTAGGCAGGAGTATGACTAAATCACTCCAAATTTCATGTATCATCAGTGCTATCTCGAATCAATCGAATCATTTGAAAATGGACATCAAACACATCACGGGTAATATAATTCACATGATCCATTCAATAAAGTTTGGTACAATAAATTATTACACATCATTTCTTCCCTTGTGTCCCTGCTTGCTTACGATTGTGCCGTATCCATGGAGCATCCTCATCATTTAACTTAATGCTTGGGTCGGTGTTCACTTTGAAGGGCGGAATTTCACCAAACATATTATAATCTTCCGACATGTCCTGTCTTGTCCTCCACTCCCACGATGTTTCTTTTCCCCGAAAGAACAATGTGGCGCTTTGGATCATCGCATGATGTACCGATCGTTTTCTTATCTTTCCGTTTCCTCGGTTTGCTACTCATGTCCTTGACATAGAAAACCTGAGCGACATCTTTCGCTAGGACGAATGGTTCGTCAAGGTAACCAAAATTGTTGAAATCCACCATTGTCATTCCGTATTGCTGGTCCACCTTTACCCCACCTCCCGTTAGCTTGAACCATTTGCACCGGAACAAAGGGACCTTAAAGGAGGGTCCATAGTCAAGTTCCCATATCTCCTCTATGTAACCATAATATGTGACCTTTTGCCCATTCTCGGTTCGTCGCATCAAAGCGGACACCACTGTTTTGGTTGGTGCTCTTTTTATCTTGGGCGATCGTGTAAAATGTATTCCCGTTTATCTCGTACCACCCTTGGAAAGTCGTTATAGTCGAAGATGGTGTCTTGGCCAACATGTACAGCTGATCTACAACATCATCGTCATTCATTAAATGTTTTCTCAACCAACTGCCGAAAGTCTCCATGTGGGCCTTCCTAATCCAGGATTCGAGCTTCCCGGGTTGTCCGAGCGTAAAATATTCTTGTGTTTCTCAAAGTACGGAGCCACCAAGCTGGAATTGGTCGAACCGTGTGGTGTGCTTCGGTCGCGAGAATGGCCGTCCATACATATCATTGATTTCCTTCCGATCGTGCCTTTTCCACTTAGTCTCCCCTCGTGCCGCGATCGAGGAAGACCAATCGGCTTAAGGTCGGGAACAAAGTCAACACAAAACTCAATTACCTCCTCATTTCCATAGCCCTTGGCGATGCTTCCTTCCGGCCTAGCACGGTTACGAACATATTTCTTTAATACTCCCATGAACCTCTCGAAGGGGAACATATTGTGTAGAAATACAGGACCGAGAATGGAAATCTCTTCGACTAGGTGAACCAGGAGGTGCGTCATAATATTGAAGAAGGATGGCGGGAACACCAACTCGAATCCGACAAGACATTGGACCACATCGTTCACGTAACCGTGGTAGAACTTCTGGATTGATTACCTTCTCGAGAGATTGCATTGAGGAATGCACATAGCTTCACAATGGCTACTCGAACATTTTCCGGCAGGAGCCCTCTCAAAGCAATCGGAAGCAATTGCGTCATAATCACGTGGCAGTCGTGAGACTTCAGGTTTTGGAACTTTTTCTCCGCCATGTTTATTATTCCCTTTATATTGGACGAGAATCCAGACGGGACCTTCATATCGCTCAGCATTCAAAAAAGATGACCTTCTCTTCTTTGGTCGGAGCGTAGCCGGCACGACCTTGAAACCATTCCGGATGCCGGTCATCGTGGTCTTTCAAACGTTGCTGGTCCTTCCGTGCTTCCTTTGTATCATTTGTCTTCCCATACACGCCCAAGAAGCTTAGGAGGTTCACGCAAATATTCTTCGTAACGTGCATCACGTCGATTGCGGAGCGGACATCTAGGACTTTCCAATATTCTAGCTCCCGAATATAGATTTCTTCTTCCACATGGATGCGTGCCCGTCAGCTCCCTTCGGAACCGATTGTCCGCCAGGACCCTTTCCAAAGATGACTTTCAAATCCTTGACCATATCAAATACCTCAGCACCGAGTGCGTTCCGCGAGCTTCGGCCGGTGATCTGCCTTGCCGTTGTAATGCTTGCCTTTCTTTCTTACTGGATGAATTTTCGGAAGAAATCGACGATGCCCAAGGTACACGTTCTTCTTACAATTTGGCAAATGTACACTTTCAGTCTCATGTAAGAAGTGCGTGCATGCATTGTATCCCTTATTTGACAGTCCCGAAAGGTTACTAAGAGCAGGCCAATCGTTGATGGTTACGAAAAGCAACGCTTGTAGGTCAAATTCCTCTTCTTTGTGCTCATCCCACACACGGACACCAGGTCTGCCCCACAACTGTAAAAGTTCATCAACTAATGGCCTTAGGTACACATCGATGTCGTTGCCGGGTTGCTTCGGACCTTGGATGAGCACTGGGCATCATAATGAACTTCCGCTTCATGCACAACCAAGGAGGAAGGTTGTAGATGCATAGAGTCACGGGCCAGGTGCTATGGCTGGAGCTCGCTCGCCAAAAGGATTCATGCCATCTGTACTTAGACCAAATCTTATGTTCCTTGCGTCGACCGCAAAATCTTTGAACTCTCTGTCGATCTTTCTCCATTGCGTTCCATCTCGCGGGGTGTCTCAACTCCCCGTCCGACTTACGGTCCTCTTTGTGCCATCGCAACAACTTGGCATGCTCTTTGTTCCTGAACAGATGTTTCAACCGTGGTATTATAGGAGCATACCACATCACCTTGGCGGGAACCCTCTTCCTGCGTTTCTCGCCCTCAACATCGTCACCAGCGTCATCGCCTCTGATCTTATAACGTAATGCAGTGCATACCGGGCATTCATTCAAATTCTCGTATTCACCGCGGTAGAGGATGCAGTCGTTGATGCATGCATGTATCTTCAGAACCCCTAAACCTAGAGGGCGAGACAACCTTCTTTGCTTCGTACGTATCGGCGGGCAACTCGTTATTCTTTGGAAACATATTCTTCAACATTTTCAGCAAGTTTTCAAATGCCGAGTCAGCTACACCTGCCTGTGCCTTCCATTTCAAGCAAATCCAAGTGTGCAGCCTAGCTTTTTCAGACCATTATCGCATCCGGGGTACAGCGACTTTCCGTGATCCTCTAACATGCGATCCAAATTCTCCCTCTCCTTTTCAGTTTCGCAGCGTCTCCGTGCATCGGCAATGGTCCGACCAAGATCATCAACGGGCTCATCACGTGCCTCTTCTTCACCTTCCCCTTCACCTTCCCCTTCACCTTCAGCATCCTCCATGAAAGTATCACCGAAATGAGCAAGATAGTTTTCATCGATGAAATCATCCCCTTCTTCATCTTCTTCCATTATAACCCCTCTTTCTCCATGCTTGGTCCAACAATTATAGCTTGGCATGAAACCGTGCCGAAGCAGTGCGGGTGAACTTCTCTTGAGGAAGAGTAACCCTTCGATTCTTACAGTCAACACATGGACAGATAACAAAACCCTTACGCTTGTTCGCATTAGCCACTACGAGGAAATCTTTCAAACCCGTAGTGAACTCGCCGGAGAGTCGGTTACCGTACATCCATTGCCGATTCATCTGCATTATTATAATATAAAATATATAATTAACCATCATGCATTTGTTAAACTAACTAGCTATAAACAATAGAAATTAAACAATGAACTACACACATGCATATTTTATCAATGACACACATGCATGAAAGGTTCAAGTTGCTAACCGCGATCGAGGGGGAAAAATAAATGAGGAAGCTCAAGTGTGGCTCCGACACTTCATATCATGTTTGTTTCATGCTCTTGGGGCATTTCATCAAACACCTTGTGCGCATAAGAGGAACCAAAAGCAAACCTACACCCCTTGTGAAGCTTGTGAAGAGAAGTGGCACCAAATGGCTAAGTGCTGTGAGCTGAGGCCCTTTTATAGGGATGGGCTTTTAGTCCCGGTTTGCCTGACCAACCGCGACTAAAGGTCTTCGGGCCAGCTCGAGGACCTTTAGTCGCGGTTGGCCTGGCCACCCGCGACTAAAGCCCCTCCCGTCCACCAACTGGCCGGCGAGCGCGCTGGGCCCAGGTCTTTAGTCGCGGTTCGCCACCCGAACCGCGACTAAAGACCCCATTAGTCGCGGTTCCTATATTTTGGCGACTAATGGGGCTGGACGGAAGGCCATTTTTCTACCAGTGTGTCTGTCCATCTAATCTCAACGACCCGCACCATTTGATTACTTTTCGTGGGCAGGTCACCCTTACTCTCATCAGCATTTTATTAGCGTTAGAAACTTGCCAAAGTTCCTCCAAACTTGCCAAAATCCACCCTTATCGCTATCGTCAAACTTGCCAAAAATATCCATGTATGCAAATTTCAGTAGTTAAAATCTTACCAAGCTGATCGTATCGTATCAATAACTTTCCGTCTCTACTAATCTCTCTACCTATGTATTTATTATTCCATCACACCCGATGCATCCATCCTCACCTCCTTCTTCCACGCTGATACGTCTCCGACGTATCGATAATTTCTTATGTTCCATGCCACATTATTGATGATATCTACATGTTTTATGCATACTTTATGTCATATTTATGCATTTTCTGGAACTAACCTATTAACGAGATGTCGAAGAGCCAGTTGATATTTTCTGCTGTTTTTGGTTTCAGAAATCCTAGTAAGGAAATATTCTCGGAATTGGACGAAATCAACGCCCAGGGGCCTATTTTCAGACGAAGCTTCCAGAAGACCGGAGAGCTAACGAAGTGGGGCCACGAGGCGGCCAGATGATAGGGCGGCGCGGCCCAAGCCCTGGCCGCGCCACCCTATGGTGTGGGCCCCTCGTGACGCCCCTTGACCTGCCCTTCCGCCTACAAATAGCCTTCGTCACGAAACCCCTAGTACCGAGAGCCACGATACGGAAAACCTTCCAGAGACGCCGCCGCCGCCAATCCCATCTCGGGGGATTCAGGAGATCGCCTCCGGCACCCTGCCGGAGAGGGGATTCATCTCCTGGAGGACTCTACACCGCCATGGTCGCCTCCGGAGTGATGAGTGAGTAGTTCACCCCTGGACTATGGGTCCATAGCAGTAGCTAGATGGTTGTCTTCTCCTTATGTGCTTCATTGTCGGATCTTGTGAGCTGCCGAACATGATCAAGATCATCTATCTGTAATGCTATATGTTGTGTTTGTTGGGATCCGATGAATAGAGAATACTATGTTATGTTGATTATCAATTTATATCTATGTGTTGTTTATGATCTTGCATGCTCTCCGTTATTATTAGAGGCTCTGGCCAAGTTGATGCTAGTAACTCCAAGAGGGAGTATTTATGCTCGATAGTGGGTTCATGTCTCCGTGAATGCGGGGAGTGACAGAAACCCCTAAGGTTATGGATGTGTTGTTGCCACTAGGGATAAAACATTGATGCTATGTCCGAGGATGTAGTTATTGATTACATTACACACCATACTTAATGCAATTGTCTGTTGTTAGCAACTTAATACTGGAAGGGGTTCGGATGATAACCTGAAGGTGGACTTTTAGGCATAGATGCATGCTGGATAGCGGTCTATGTACTTTGTCGTAATGCCCAATTAAATCTCACAATACTCATCATATCATGTATGTGCATGGTCATGCCCTCTCTATTTGTCAATTGCCCAACTGTAATTTGTTCACCCAACATGCTATTTACCTTATGGGAGAGACACCTCTAGTGAACTGTGGACCCCGGTCCTATTCTTTACATCTGAAATACAATCTACTGCAATTGTTCTACTGTTCTCTGCAAACAATCATCATCCACACTATACGTCTAATCCTTTGTTACAGCAAGCCGGTGAGATTGACAACCTCACTGTTTCGTTGGGGCAAAGTACTTTGGTTGTGTTGTGCGGGTTCCACGTTGGCGCCGGAATCCCTGGTGTTGCGCCGCACTACATCTCGCCGCCATCAACCTTCAACGTGCTTCTTGGCTCCTACTGGTTCGATAAACCTTGGTTTCATACTGAGGGAAAACTTGCCGCTGTACGCATCTCACCTTCCTCTTGGGGTTCCCAACAGTCGCGTGTTGTACGCGTATCAAGACTATTTTCTGGCGCCGTTGCCGGGGAGATCAAGACACGCTGCAAGGGGAGTCTCCACATCGCAATCTCTTTACTTTATTTTTGTCTTGCTTTATTTTATTTACTACTTTATTTGCTGCACTAAATCAAAATACAAAAAAATTAGTTGCTAGTTTATTTTACTTGCTATCTTGTTTGCTATATTAAAAACACAAAAAAAAATTTAGTTACTTGCATTTACTTTATTTATTTTATCATGTTTCCTCCTAAGTTTGTTCTTAAAGATGTACCGGTAGGCCGAGGGTCTATCCTTGGGAAAAAAATATAGAATTTTTTTTCACTCATATTAGTACGGTTGAGGATTTTGAAGATAGACACCTGGTAGAACTTGCTCCTACTTATGAAATTGCTGTTGCTTCTTTAGTACACGCGTTAGAAGCTAGATTTGTTAATCTTAATCCTGTGATTCAACATATGTTTCTTACACTCAGTGATATGGAAGAAGGAGAAAAGAAAGATTTTGTATTAGAAACCCTTCTTAAAGAATTTGGGGGAATAGCAAGAGAAGCTAGAAAAGTCTTCACTAAATATAATATGATAGGCTCTTATACCAACTTTGCCAGTACCCTTGAAAAGATGGAAAAAGATAGACAAAAGTACACTAATAAAGTTAATTATGAGGGGGATATTAAAACATCAATACCTTGCAAGCTCTTGGGAATGTGCGAGGCACTAGAAAAGAATTTTGATTGGATTGTTCCTGAAGATTTGTTTGATGAGAGTAGCAAGCCTAAGAATAATGAAAAGGAAGCCTCTGAAACTCACATAGAAAAGATAAAATGCATAGTTGAGAAAACTCCACACCCCGCTGTAGATGCACCATTTTTCGATAATACTTGATACACACTTTCTGCGCCTAACTGAAAGGCGTTAAAGAAAAGCGCTTATGGGAGACAACCCATGTTTTTACTACAGTACCTTTATTTTTATTTTGAGTCTTGGAAGTTGTTTACTACTGTAGCAACCTCTCCTTATCTTAGTTTTGTGCTTTGTTGCCAAGTAAAGTCGTTGATAGTAAGGTTCATACTAGATTTGGATTACTGCGCAGAAACAGATTTCTTTTATGTCACGAATCTGGGCCAAATTCTCTGTAGGTAACTCAGAAAATTATGCCAATTTACGTGAGTGATCCTCAGATATGTACGCAACTTTCATTAAATTTTAGCATTTTCATTTGAACAAGTCTGGTGCCTCAATAAAATTCGTCTTTACGAACTGTTCTGTTTTGACAGATTCTGCCTTTTATTTCGCATTGCCTGTTTTGCTATGCTTGATGGATTTTTCGATTCCATTGACTTTCAGTAGCTTTGTGTAATATCCAGAAGTGTTAAGAATGATTATGTCACCTCTGAACATGTATATTTTGATTGTGCACTAACTCTCTAATGAGTTATTTTGAGTTTGGTGTGGAGGAAGTTTTCAAGGATCAAGAGAGGGAGATGATACAACATGATCAAGCGAGTGAAAGCTCTAAGCTTGGGGATGCCCCGGTGGTTCACCCCTGCATATATCAAGAAGACTCAAGCGTCTAAGCTTGGGGATGCCCAAGGCATCCCCTTCTTCATCGACAACATTATCAGGTTCCTCCCTTGAAACTATATTTTTATTCCATCACATCTTATGTGCTTTGCTTGGAGCGTCTGTTTGTTTTTGTTTTTGTTTTTGTTTGAATAAAATGGATCCTAGCATTTATTGTGTGGGAGAGAGACACGCTCCGCTGTTGCATATGGACAAATAAGTCCTTAGGTTGTACTCATAATATTCATGGCGAAGTTTCTTCTTCGTTAAATTGTTATATGGTTGGAATTGGAAAATGATACATGTAGTAATTTGCTATAATGTCTTGGATAATGTGATACTTGGCAATTGTTGTGCTCATGTTTAAGCTCTTGCATCATATACTTTGCACCCATTAATGAAGAAATACATAGAGCATGCTAAAATTTGGTTTGCATACTTGGTCTCTCTAAATTCTAGATAATTTCTAGTATTGAGTTTGAACAACAAGGAAGACGGTGTAGAGTCTTATAATGTTTACAATATGTCTTTTATGTGATTTTTGCTGCACCGCTTCATCCTTGTGTTTGTTTCAAATAAGCCTTGCTAGCCTAAACCTTGTATCGAGAGGGAATACTTCTCATGCATCCAAAATCCTTGAGCCAACCACTATGCCATTTGTGTCCACCATACCTACCTACTACATGGTATTTCCCCGCCATTCCAAAGTAAATTGCTTGAGTGCTACCTTTAAAATTTCCATTCTTCACCTTTGCAATATATAGCTCATGGGACAAATAGCTTAAAAACTATTGTGGTATTGAATATGTACTTATGCACTTTATCTCTTATTAAGTTGCTTGTTGTGCGATAACCATGTTCCGGGGACGCCATCAACTACTCTTTGTTGAATATCATGTGAGTTGCTATGCATGTTCGTCTTGTCTGAAGTAAGGGAGATTTACTACTAAAATGGTTAGAGCATTGCATAATGTTAGAGAAGAACATTGGGCCGCTAACTAAAGCCATGATCCATGGTGGAAGTTTCAGTTTTGGACAAATATCCTCAATCTCATATGAGAAAATTAATTGTTGCTACATGCTTATGCATAAAAGAGGAGTCCATTATCTCGTTGTCTATGTTGTCCCGGTATGGATGTCTAAGTTGAGAATAATCAATAGCGAGAAATCCGATGCGAGCTTTCTCCTTAGACCTTTGTACGAAGCGGCATAGAGGTACCCCTTTGTGACACTTGGTTAAAACATGTGCATTGCGATGATAATCCAGGTAATCCGAGCTAATTAGGACAAGGTGCGGGCACTATTAGTATACTATGCATGAGGCTTGCAACTTGTAAGATATAATTTACATAACACATATGCTTTATTACTACCGTTGACAAAATTGTTTCTTGTTTTCAAAACCAAAGCTCTAGCACAAATATAGCAATCGATGCTTTCCTCTTTGAAGGACCTTTCTTTTACTTTTATTGTTGAGTCAGTTCACCTATCTCTCTCCACATCAAGAAGCAAACACTTGTGTGAACTGTGCATTGATTCCTACATACTTGCATATTGCACTTGTTATATTACTTTACATTGACAATTATCCATGAGATATACATGTTATAAGTTGAAAGCAACCACTGAAACTTCATCTTCCTTTGTGTTGCTTCAATACCTCTACTTTGAATTATTGCTTTATGAGTTAATTCTTATGCAAGACTTATTGATGCTTGTCTTGAAGTACTATTCATGAAAAGTCTTTGCTATATCATTCATTTGTTTACTCATGTCATTTACATTGTTTTGATCGCTGCATTCATTACATATGCTTACAATAGTATGATCAAGGTTATGATGGCATGTCACTCCAGAAATTATCTTTGTTATCGTTTACCTGCCCGGGACGAGCAGAAACTAAGCTTGGGGATGCTGATACGTCTCCGACGTATCGATAATTTCTTATGTTCCATGCCACATTATTGATGATATCTACATGTTTTATTCATACTTTATGTCATATTTATGCATTTTCTGGAACTAACCTATTAACGAGATGCCGAAGAGCCGATTGCTTTGTTCTACGCTGTTTTTGGTTTCGTAAATCCTATTAAGGAAATATTCTCGGAATTGGACGAAATCAACGCCCGGGGCCTATTTTCGGACGAAGCTTCCAGAAGACCGGAGAGCTAACGAAGTGGGGCCACGAGGCGGCCAGATGATAGGGCGGCGCGGCCCAAGCCCTGGCCGCGCCACCCTATGGTGTGGGCCCCTCGTGACGCCCCTTGACCTGCCCTTCCGCCTACAAATAGCCTTCGTCGCGAAACCCCCAGTACCGAGAGCCACGATACGGAAAACCTTCCAGAGACGCCGCCGCCGCCAATCCCATCTCGGGGAATTCAGGAGATCGCCTCCGGCACCCTGCCGGAGAGGGGATTCATCTCCCGGAGGACTCTACACCGCCATGGTCGCCTCCGGAGTGATGAGTGAGTAGTTCACCCCTGGACTATGGGTCCATAACAGTAGCTAGATGGTTGTCTTCTCCTTATGTGCCTCATTGTCGGATCTTGTGAGCTGCCGAACATGATCAAGATCATCTATCTGTAATGCTATATGTTGTGTTTGTTGGGATCCGATGAATAGAGAATACTATGTTATGTTGATTATCAATTTATATCTATGTGTTGTTTATGATCTTGCATGCTCTCCGTTATTAGTAGAGGCTCTGGCCAAGTTGATGCTAGTAACTCCAAGAGGGAGTATTTATGCTCGATAGTGGGTTCATGTCTCCGTGAATGTGGGGGAGTGACAGAAACCCCTAAGGTTATGGATGTGCTGTTGCCACTAGGGATAAAACATTGATGCTATGTCCGAGGATGTAGTTATTGATTACATTACGCACCATACTTAATGCAATTGTCTGTTGTTAGCAACTTAATACTGGAAGGGGTTCGGATGATAACCTGAAGGTGGACTTTTTAGACATAGATGCATGCTGGATAGCGGTCTATGTACTTTGTCGTAATGCCCAATTAAATCTCACAATACTCATCATATCATGTATGTGCATGGTCATGCCCTCTCTATTTGTCAATTGCCCAACTGTAATTTGTTCACCCAACATGCTATTTACCTTATGGGAGAGACACCTCTAGTGAACTGTGGACCCCGGTCCTATTCTTTACATCTGAAATACAATCTACTGCAATTGTTCTACTGTTCTCTGCAAACAATCATCATCCACACTATACATCTAATCCTTTGTTACAGCAAGCCGGTGAGATTGACAACCTCACTGTTTCGTTGGGGCAAAGTACTTTGGTTGTGTTGTGCAGGTTCCACGTTGGCGCCGGAATCTCCGGTGTTGCGCCGCACTACATCTCGCCGCCATCAACCTTCAACGTGCTTCTTGGCTCCTACTGGTTCGATAAACCTTGGTTTCATACTGAGGGAAAACTTGCCGCTGTACGCATCACACCTTCCTCTTGGGGTTCCCAACGGTCGCGTGCTGTACGCGTATCACACGCCGCCGCCTTTTCCGCGCCTCCACGCCGAGGCTCCCCTCGGAGGACTCATTAGCCGCCAATGCTGATTCCTCCTCAAGCACGCATCCCTCTCGCGTCGCCATCTTCCTCCCCCGCCGCCCTACCGCGATCTAACACCCCCTTCCCGACCCTCCATGGTCGACCTAGGCAAGAACCCTTGCGCCGCCAACACCCGCCACATGTGCAACACTTCTCCCCTACGGCAGACCATCCTCCACCCCGCAACCGGTGACCCAGCGACCGACAGACGGCTTCCTTGAACCATCAAACCATCGTCAAACATCATTCATCTGGGCCTTTCCTAGCTGAATGCAAGGACCACCGGTTCGCGGTGGCGCAACAGTGCTCTGCTTCCACCCTTATGGACCCATTTCTCATGTATAAGCTATAATCATCTACTTTCCAGTTATATTGTAGAATTGGATTAGATGCAGCCCGTTGCATGTTCAGAAACATTAATGCGGAAGCATTCCGTCCTTGTATTTTTTAAGGAATTTCAATACGATGGAGGCGTGCACATGTGTATCAAAGACTCGATCACCAATGTGCGCACAAATGTACATCACCGCTAGATGATCAATGGATACCCAATAATAATGCATTTTTTCACACTGCAGATTACTACATTGACAGTTGATAGACTATCTCTATGGCCACCACTCTCTCCTTTTTGTAGATTACAACATTACTTTTGTTTTGTACTCTCGCGGTGATTCTGTGATGGCAGAGAATGGAGACAAGGATTCATCGAAGGAGTGCACCTTATTACTTTAGATGGTGGTTGATGGTTAGCGAGATTTGTTCCTCACGGTTACTCTACTTATGTTGTTGTTTTTAAGGAGGATGTAGTTTTGGGGGAGAACAACTCCTCGAGTGATGTTGATTACTGATCGATGATAATATTTTGCTTGGTTAGGATCTGATGGCACTTCCTATGTTACATGGTACGGGGATACAAATACAGGGATACATGCACGGAGATACGGCGAAATGGCATTTCTGAAAATAGACTTGCGGGGATACAAAAAGTATATGCATGAGTCAATTAAAAAATCAGCATCGCTAACCGATTTTCGTGTTAATGAAATAAGCTAATCTTTTTTCAATCATGGTGATCTGAAGAAGTAGTTGCCTTTTCAAGTTCCAACTCATTGCATGCAGCCATTAGGCTCCTTGAAATCACAAAATTCATACAGCAGCATGAGGCCTTGAGATGGGATGTCGATCAAGTGGTACATGCAACAGGCCCGTACATATCCCTGATGTATTCGGCCCATGTGTACCCCGCTTCATATTCGACCCTCCTCTGCCGCTTTCCCGTCCTATTTGCTCTCCTCTTCGCATGCTTCTCCTTCCAGAAAATGTGCATGTTTGCCACGTCATGGGATGTTCTCTACGCCACTGTGCCATGAACCGTTCATCCGCCTCGGCGATGGTAATTCACCACTGCCCTTGACAGTGGTGCCGCTCTTCCGCTGATGAGGCAAATTACGGCACCGGAGCGAGAAACATGGCTTCCTCCAAAGAACTTACCTACGGGAAGTTCATTTGGTGGCGCGGTCGGGCAAACCTCCACGCCGTAGCGTCGTATGCACGGGCAGCCTCCTCCTTACTATTGAAGGTGCTAAGCCACACACGCACTCCGGCGGCGGAGATTTCAGCCGCGAAACGGCCCCCGGGCCGCAAACGGACACCTGTGAAGCCAGCGTTGCTATGGTTAGTACGGCGACGAGGAGGCATCTCAACAGCTGCAGAGGACGGAGTCTTCGCAGGTGGTGTTTGGAGGAGAATTGTCGGTACCGGTGCTAGAGGGAGAAGTGCTGGTGGATGTGGAGGAGAATTGCCCGAGACATGGGTGTATATAGGGAGGGCGAGTGCTTAAACGGCGGGAAAAATATAGCGGGAAAGAAATGGCGGGAAAGAAGAGAGAAATGGACCTTTGCCGTGTTCTTTTTCAAATAGCACACGTTGAAGCTATCTTTGTTGTGTTCCTTGCTGTTTTGCACACGGCAAAGGTTTCGAGCCAAAATGCCGCCTGATATGCTCCTTCGCGCAGGAAAAGTTGGCGGGAGGGGGGAGCGTGCGCGGGAGAAGGGCCTTTGCCGTGTGTATCCGTTAGGGGCACACGGCAAAGCCATGCCGTTATGACGGCGCCGTCTTGAGAGCCCGCCCGAGACACGTGGCACGGCCTTTGCCGTGGCCCAGACCTTTGTCGTGTGCCTCGTACGAGGTTCACCGTGTTCCTCTCTTTGTCGTGTTCTTTTTTGGACCTTTACCGTGCTCTTTTTTTGTCGTGTTCTTTTTCCATTTTTTCCGTGTTTTTTTTTATCTTAGCTGTGTTCTTTTTACGGGGCACACGATAAAGCTTACAATTGCCGTGCTCCGAGGTGTAGGGAACATGGCAAAGCTATGTCAACACGGCAATTGCCGTTTTCCCCCGTAGTGAGTCTTGTATCATCTAGCACACAGTAACTTTAAGAGCATGAGGTAGTACATGTTACCGATCCCTTCTTTTTGGATCAAAAGTGTTCATCTCCTTGAATACTGATCCGTTTTTTTTCCAATATCTCCGTGTGTGTGTGTGTGTTGCAGCCAGGCCCAGGTGTGAATTGAGATAAACATAGAACATGTCATGTGACAATTTGATATCCGTTGTTACTTTTAATCTGTCACCTAATTTTAAATCTTTTTAACTTCTTGAAGCTTTCATGTTCCTTCTCACCACTTGTGATATGGAGATATGCGAAAAGAAAGAATGATCTATGTTAGTATTGCTACAAGACTTTCTGCAATTCATTTTTAAGTATAGTTCCCATTTATGGGAATGTAATATTTGAATAACTCTTTCATCCGTGGTATCGCTCATACCAGCACCGAACCTGCAAAAGTATAATACTATTCAGCTCAGCTTCCTATTTACAGTAAAAATAGCTATCCTTACTTATCTAATGTAATAGTCTACATCCTCACTGTTGCACTGAAGTTCCTAATGTCCTACGACAATATCTGAAGAGCATCGAGGAGTATATATTTGTCAATACAAAATAATTGGTTGAGTGTTTTTTATATTCAAGCAATGCCAACTAGATCGGTTATAAAAATACATGGGAATTTTTACATTTATTATATTAATATATTACGAGTAAAAATAGGACCGTAGCAATGCACCAGCATTCAACTAGTTGCTAGTACATATCAATCGTGTTAGCCTTGGGCCAAGAGGTCACACTTCAGCCCGTGGTTCTTCCCTCACATGGCTGCACTTTTGGGCCGAGATCATATAGGACTCCTACTTGGTTGCTGAAATTAGGTATAGTATTTATACCACCAGTGTCCTGAAAGCATCATTGACTTGTCCTAAGTCCAAGCAGAATCTGTTTTCTCCATGTATGATGGATTGATAGATTTTCTAATGTGATGAGCAACAATTCTGCCGTGAGTTGGCACACGGTGATGCTGAAATTATACATCATTCCGCTGCTTAATTTTCAAACCAAATGTTAATTTTCCAAACAAATCCATAGGAGCACTATATATGTTTCGAATATAAATCATGACATTTATCATTCTCGTCCCTACAAGCCATAGGAGCTCTCCTGAAAACATATACATCAAACCAAACCGCAATATCAAATAAAGGTCCAAGTCGTAGGTAAATATGTTGACATGTTTACTACCTACTTGTAAGTTGTACCACCACGGATACTGTCCTGAAATCTGCTGTTTGCAACGAATGAGCAGTGAGCAGCAATACTCCTCCAGGCTCCAGCCACCTACTCGTAGCGTTTCTTCAGCCCGATAGCTGAAACTTTAAACAGGGTACATTGCAGCGTCGCCGATGGCTGGATCGACCGGCAAGAGCGGCAGCAGTGGCCGGCGGGAGTGGCGAGCAATTTAATTCCGAGGTTACTAGCTGCGCGCCCTTTACTGCGCCTCTTGGCGCCGCTGTGCAACCTAGTTGCTCCCCTTAAGTTTACATTCAATATTTTTATCTGCCACACCTACAAACGACGATGCATGGCCCCTCGCCATTTGCTTCGCCCCGGCCGATCCCGTGGAATCAAAGCCCCTAAAACTCGTTCGTCTCGTTACGTCCTCGCCTCTGTTCCACATTCTCCGTGCATAGTTCCGAGTTCGGAATGCGAGGAACTGAATCCCTTCGCGTACCAGAGGATGAGGATGGTGACTGTCCTGTACAAAGACAACAGTACGTACACACATCAGCCTGTCTACTACTACACCTGAATAAACTGGAGGCCTCCGAAAGTAGTGATTTTATTTGCAAGGGAATTACCATTGAGTGTTGATGGATGGATCCGCTGCATCACAACAGCCTCCGTTTAAGCATCTCTAATAGCTAGATACGGCAAAGCAAGGATGCGGTAAAACGTTAACTAGTTTTGTGGTGTCAAAAGGGCAGATCCCGCGTACTTGTACCACAAAGCGAAGATTTTGCTGTAAGTATGAGTAATTTGTTCCGCATGACACTTTCTATACCGCAAAACAGGATTTGGAACATAATAGGGTTTTAGCCCGATGCATCAACAATAATCAAAAACTAAACATAGATAATTTGAATTAACAACAATAGTTCATTCAAAATTATAGTCTAGATGAGATGGCGATCAATCATGCATGCAAGTTTACATGAAAATGAGCCGGATCAAGCAAGATTGCCATCGTTGCCGCCACCATCACCACCACCGGTGCCGCCATTGCCTCTACCACCACCACCACTAGCCGCAGACCCGCAGTAGCTCTTGCCCTTCGTCCTTCCACGATATCAACTCTTCCTATTGTTAGACATGTAATACCCATAGTATGATAGTACACGGTATTGAGTAATACTTCAACCATATATGTATGCCCTATGTATTGCCACTATTTGGGGGCTTTTACTAACATACTTAACACATACCCGATCCCTCTAGCGAGGGCATCATTCCTCCGAACTCGGCATTGTATCAGAGCAGCCATCTCTTCCCATCGCTAGCTGAGATCGACCTTCCCACCGAAAACCAAAAAAAACCCAGACCCCTTTGATCGTTGTTGGTCACGATTGTCACGATCTCACCCTTCTGGAACATTCAAGTTTTGCCCACCCTGTGTGGTGCACGGGTCATGGGACTGCTGGGACTGCTCGATGGTTCTGATCGCACCGGCAGAATATCTAGAGGTTTAAGATGTCGATATGAACAAGAAGACCGTGCTAAATCCAACCCATGGGGTCTGGATCACACAAAATAAACAAGTCATGAGCTATTTTCTCAAGGCCATATCGCCAAAGATCCTTGCCCATGTCGTCAATGCCGAGCATGCTGAACGTGTGTGGGATATCATGATGTCAAAGTACACGTCGCAATCCTGATAATCCCCAAGTGTAGGGGATCACCTCACTATAATTCGATAAGTATTTGAGTGTCGAACCCACAAGGAGCTGAAGGTAAACTAACTATTCTCTAAAGCTCTGCAACCCACTTATATGGCCTTCTATGCAAAGCTAGGAGATAAGGTGTGTGTGTAGAGGTTTTTACTAAGAAACTACAAGTGTTGAAATTAAAATGCAAGAAGTAAAACTAGTGCAAGAATAAGTAAAGTGCAGTAAAGTAAAATTGCAATGAGATGAAGTGAAGTAAAGTGGGTAACTCAAGAGAGAAAGTTTTCAAAAAAAATGCTATTTCATTTGTGTGGTTGTCACAATTAGTGAATCTCATTATAGTCTTTTTAGTGCTTCTTCTGGGGAGGAGCCATAGATAGGTGCAACCATATACATGTGCAAGTACACCCCTAGTGATTGATCATAAGGCCATCGGAATGTGCAAGCAAAAGAATTATTAAGACTTCATATTAAGACATGAAGTACAACCACCGCTGTAAGTTTAAAGGTTCCCACCCCCCACCCCCGGTAACATGCATCTAAGAATCGGGACCGGGTTTCTGTCGCTCCCACTATCTCTCATCCTGTCAACATGCAATGGTACGGTGATAAACTTATGCATCCCTGATGGCGTGTAGTTGACGTGGGAGTCAGAGATCTTTGTGATGTAACTTTTCTTCAGATCCCCGGCAACGGCGCCAGAAAACAGTCTTGATACGCGTACAAAACGCGTCCGTTGGGAACCCCAAGAGGAATGTGTGATGCGTACATCAGCAAGTTTTCCCTCAGTAAGAAACCAAGGTTTATCGAACCAGTAGGAGCCAAGAAGCACGTTGAAGGTTGATGGCGGCGAAGTGTAGTGCGGCGCAACACCAGGGATTCCGGCGCCAACGTGGAACCTGCACAACACAACCAAAGTACTTTGTCCCAACGTAACAGTGAGGTTGTCAATCTCACCGGCTTGCTGTAACAAAGGATTAGATGTATAGTGTGGATGATGATTGTTTGCAGAAAACAGTAGAACAAGTATTACAGTAGATTGTATTCGATTAAAAGAATGGACCGGGGTCCACAATTCACTAGAGGCGTCTCTCCCATAAGAATAAGTATGTTGGGTGAACAAATTACAGTTGGGCAATTGACAAATAAAGAGGGCATGACCATGCACATACATGATATGATGAGTATAGTGAGATTTAATTGGGCATTACGACAAAGTACATAGACCGCTATCCAGCATGCATCTATGCCCAAAAAGTCCACCTTCAGGTTTTAAGTTGCAAACAATAGACAATTGCATTAAGTATAGTGCGTAATGTAATCAACAACTACATCCTTAGACATAGCATCGATGTTTTATCCCTAGTGGCAACAGCACATCCACAACCTTAGAACTTTCTGTCACTGTCCCAGATTTATGGGAGGCATGAATCCACTATCGAGCATAAATACTCCCTCTTGGAGTTACTAGCAAAAACTTGGCCAGAGCCTCTACTAACAACGGAGATCATGCAAGATCATAAACAACACATAGGTAATAGATTGATAATCAACATAACATAGTATTCTCTATCCATCGGATCCCAACAAACACAACATGTAGCATTACAGATAGATGATCTTGATCATGTTAGGCAGCTCACAAGACCCGACAATGAAGCACAATTAGGAGAAGACGACCATCTAGCTACTGCTATGGACCCATAGTCCAGGGGTGAACTACTCACTCATCACTCCGGAGGCGACCATGGCGGTGAAGAGTCCTCCGGGAGATGATTCCCCTCTCCGGCAGGGTGCCGGAGGCGATCTGCTGAATCCCCCGAGATGGGATTGGCAGCGGTGGCGGCGTCTCTGGAAGGTTTTCCGTATCGTGGCTCTCGGTACTGGGGGTTTCGCGACGAAGACCTTAAGTAGGCGGAAGGGCGGAGTCGGAGGCCTGACAGGGGGGCCACACAGTAGGGCGGCACGGCCCCCCTTGGCCGCGCCGCCTTAGTGTGTCGGCGCCCTGTGGCCCCACTTCGTTTCTCCCTCGGACTTCTGGAAGCTTCGTGGCAAAATAGGCCCCTGGGCGTTGATTTCGTCCAATTCCGAGAATATTTCCTTACTAGGATTTCTGAAACCAAAAACAGCAGAAAACAACAACTGGCTCTTCGGCATCTCGTTAATAGGTTAGTGCTGGAAAATGCATAAATATGACATAAAGTATGCATAAAACATGTAGGTATCATCAATAAAGTGGCATGGAACATAAGAAATTATCGATACGTCGGAGACGTATCAGCATCCCCAAGCTTAGTTCCTGCTCGTCCCGAGTAGGTAAACGATAACAAAGATAATTTCTGGAGTGACATGCCATCATAATCTTGATCATACTATTGTAAGCACATGTAATGAATGCAGCGATCAAAGCAATGGTAATGTAATGAGTAAACAAATGAATCATATAGCAAAGACTTTTCATGAATAGTACTTTCAAGACAAGCATCAATAAGTCTTGCATAAGAGTTAACTCATAAAGCAATAATTCAAAGTAGAGGTATCGAAGCAACACAAAGGAAGATTAAGTTTCAGCGGTTGCTTTCAACTTGTAACATGTATATCTCATAGATAGTTGTCAATGCAAAGTAATATAACAAGTGCAATATGCAAGTATGTAGGAATCAATGCACAGTTCACACAAGTGTTTGCTTCTTGGGATGCAGAGAGATAGGTAAACTGACTCAACATAAAAATAAAAGAAAGGCCCTTCGCAGAGGGAAGCATTGATTGCTATATTTGTTCTAGAGCTTTGGTTTTGAAAACAAGAAAACAATTTTGTCAATGGTAGTAATAAAGCATATGTATCATGTAAATTATATCCTACAAGTTGCAAGACTCATGCATAGTATACTAATAGTGCCCACACCTTGTCCTAATTAGCTCGGATTATCTGGATTATCATCGCAATACATATGTTTTAACCAAGTGTCACAAAGGGTTACCTCTATGCCACCTGTACAAAGGTCTAAGGAGAAAGCTCGCATTTGATTTCTCGCTTTTGATTATTCTCAACTTAGACATCCATACCGGGACAACATAGACAACAGATAATGGACTCCTCTTTAATGCATAAGCATTTAGCAACAATTAATGTTCTCATATGAGATTGAGGATATTTGTCCAAAACTGAAACTTCCACCATGATTCATGGCTTTAGTTAGCGGCCCAATGTTCTTCTCTAACAGTATGCATGCTCTAACCATTCAACTAGTGGTAAATCGCCCTTACTTCAGACAAGACGGACATGCATAGCAACTCACATGATATTCAACAAAGAGTAGTTGATGGCGTCCCCAGGAACATGGTTATCGCACAACAAGCAACTTAATAAGAGATAAAGTGCATAAGTACATATTCAATACCACAATAGTTTATAGGCTACTTGTCCCATGAGATATATATTGCAAAGGTAGAGGATAGAAACTTTAAAGGTAGCACTCAAGCAATTTACTTTGGAATGGTGGAGAAATACCATGTAGTAGGTAGGTATGGTGGACACAAATGGCATAGTGGTTGGCTCAAGGATTTTGGATGCATGAGAAGTATTCCCTCTCGGTACAAGGTTTAGGCTAGCAAGGTTATTTGAAACAAACACAAGGATGAACCGGTGCAACAAAACTCACATAAAAGACATATTGTAAACATTATAAGACTCTACACCGTCTTCCTTGTTGTTCAACCCTTACTAGAAATTATCTAGACCTTAGAGAGACCAATTATGCAAACCAAATTTTACCAAGCTCTATGTATTTCTTCACTAATAGGTACAAAGTGTATGATGCAAGAGCTTAAACATGAGCACAACAATTGCCAAGTATCAAATTATCCAAGACATTTTACCAATTACCACATGTAGCATTTCCCGTTTCCAACCATATAACAATTTAACGAAGAAGATTCAACCTTCGCCATGAATACTATGAGTAAAGCCTAAGGACATATTTGTCCATATGCAACAGCGGAGCGTGTCTCTCTCCCACACAATGAATGCTAGGATCCATTTTATTCAAACAAAACAAAAACAAAAACAAACAGACGCTCCAAGCAAAGTACATAAGATGTGACGGAATAAAAATATAGTTTCACTAGAGGAACCTGATAATGTTGTCGATGAAGAAGGGGATGCCTTGGGCATCCCCAAGCTTAGACGCTTGAGTCTTCTTAAAATAGGCAGGGGTGAACCACCGGGGCATCCCCAAGCTTAGAGCTTTCACTCTCCTTGATCATATTGTATCATCTCCCTCTCTTGATTCTTGAAAACTTCCTCCACACCAAACTCAAAACAACTCATTAGAGGGTTAGTGCATAATCAAAATTCACATGTTCAGAGGTGACATAATCATTCTTAACACTTCTTGACATTGCACAAAGCTACTGAAAGTTAATGGAATAGAAAAATTCATCAAGCATAGCAAAACAGGCAATGCGAAATAAAAGGCAGAATCTGTCAAAACAGAACAGTTCGTAAAGATGAATTTCTAAGGGGCACCAGACTTGCTCAAATGAAAATGCTCAAATTGAATGAAAGTTGCGTACATATCTGAGGATCACTCACGTAAATTTGCATAATTTTCTGAGTTACCTACAGAGAATTAGGCCCAGATTCGTGACATAAAAGAAATCTGTTTCTGCGCAGTAATCCAAATCTAGTATGAACCTTACTATCAACGACTTTACTTGGCACAACAATGCAACAAAACTAAGATAAGGAGAGGTTGCTACAGTAGTAACAACTTCCAAGACTCAAATATAAAATAAAAGTGCAGTAGTAAAATCATGGGTTGTCTCCCATAAGCGCTTTTCTTTAACGCCTTTCAGCTAGGCGCAGAAAGTGCATATCAAGTGTTATCAAGAGATGAAGCATCTACAGTGGGGTTTGGAGTTTTCTCAACTATGCATTGTATCTTATCTATGTAAGTTTCAGAGGCTCCATTTTCAATACCCTTAGGCTTGCTACTCTCATCAAACAAATCTTCAGGAACAATCCAATCAAAATTCTTTTCTAGTGCCTCGCACATTCCCAAGAGCTTGCAAGGTATTGATGTTTTAATATCCCCCTCACAATTAACTTTATTAGTGTACTTTTGTCTATCTTTTTCCATCTTTTCAAGGGTGCTAGCAAAGTTGGTATAAGATCCAAGCATATTATATTTAGTAAAGACCTTCCTAGCTTCTCTTGCTACATCACCAAATTCTTTAAGAAGAGTTTCTAGGACAAAATATTTCTTCTCTCCTTCTTCCTTATCACTTAGTGTAAGGAACATATGCTGCATTACGGGGTTGAGGTTAACAAATCTAGCTTCTAACATGTGTACTAAAGAAGCAGCAGCAATTTCATAAGTAGGAGCAACTTCTACCAGGTGTCTATCTTCAAAATCTTCAACCGTACTAATATGAGTGAAAAAATCTTCTATATTATCTTTCCCGAGGATAGACCCTCGGCCTACCGGTACATCCTTAAGAATAAACTTAGGAGGAAATATGATGAAATAAGTAAAGCAAATGCAAGTAACTAATTTTTTTGTGTTTTTAATATGGAGATTGCAAACAAGACAGTAAATAAAGTAAAGCTAGCAACTAATTTTTTTGTGTTTTGATTTAATGCAGCAAACAAAGTAGTAAATAAAATAAAAGCAAGACAAAAACAAAGTAAAGAGATTGGATGTGGAGACTCCCCTTGCAGCGTGTCTTGATCTTCCCGGCAACGGCGCCAGAAAACAGTTGATGGCGTGTAGTTGACATGGGAGTCAGAGATCTTTGTGATGTAACTTTTCTTCAGATCCCCGGCAATGGTGCCAGAAAACAGTCTTGATACTCGTACAGCACGCGTCCGTTGGGAACCCCAAGAGGAAGGTGTGATGCGTACAGCAGCAAGTTTTCCCTCAGTAAGAAACCAAGGTTTATCGAACCAGTAGGAGCCAAGAAGCACGTTGAAGGTTGCTGGCGGCGAAGTGTAGTGCGGCACAACACCAGGGATTCCGGCGCCAACGTGGAACCTGCACAACACAACCAAAGTACTTTGTCCGAACGTAACAGCGAGGTTGTCAATCTCACCGGCTTGCTGTAACAAAGGATTAGATGTATAGTGTGGATGATGATTGTTTGCAGAAAACAGTAGAACAAGTATTGCAGTAGATTGTATTCGATTAAAAGAATGGACCGGGTTCCACAGTTCACTAGAGGCGTCTCTCCCATAAGAATAAGTATGTTGGGTGAACAAATTACAGTTGGGCAATTGACAAATAAAGAGGGCATGACCATGCACATACATGATATGATGAGTATAGTGAGATTTAATTGGGCATTACGACAAAGTACATAGACCGCTATCCAGCATGCATCTATGCCTAAAAAGTCCACCTTCAGGTTATCATCCGAACCCCTTCCAGTATTAAGTTGCAAACAACAGACAATTGCATGAAGTATGGTGCGTAATGTAATCAACAACTACATCCTTAGACATAGCATCGATGTTTTATCCCTAGTGGCAATAGCACATCCACAACCTTAGAACTTTCTGTCGCTGTCCCAGATTTAATGGAGGCATGAACCCACTATCGAGCATAAATACTCCCTCTTGGAGTTACTAGCAAAAACTTGGCCAGAGCCTCTACTAACAACGGAGATCATGCAAGATCATAAACAACACATAGGTAATAGATTGATAATCAACATAACATAGTATTCTCTATCCATCGGATCCCAACAAACACAACATGTAGCATTACAGATAGATGATCTTGATCATGTTAGGCAGCTCACAAGACCCGACAATGAAGCACAATTAGGAGAAGACGAACATCTAGCTACTGCTATGGACCCATAGTCCAGGGGTGAACTACTCACTCATCACTCCGGAGGCGACCATGGCGGTGAAGAGTCCTCCGGGAGATGATTCCCCCGAGATGGGATTGGCGGCGGTGGCGTCTCTGGAAGGTTTTTCGTATCGTGGCTCTCGGTACTGGGGGTTTCGCGACGAAGACCTTAAGTAGGCGGAAGGGCGGAGTTGGAGGCCTGACAGGGGGGCCACACAGTAGGGCGGCGCGGGCCCCCCCTTGGCCGCGCCGCCTTAGTGTGTCGGCGCCCCGTTGACCCACTTCGTTTCTCCCTCGGACTTCTGGAAGCTTCGTGGCAAAATAGGCCCCTGGGCGTTGATTTCGTCCAATTCCGAGAATATTTCCTTACTAGGATTTCTGAAACAAAAAACAGCAGAAAACAGCAACTGACTCTTCGGCATCTCGTTAATAGGTTAGTGCCGGAAAATGCATAAATATGACATAAAGTATGCATAAAACATGTAGGTATCATCAATAAAGTGGCATGGAACATAAGAAATTATCGATACGTCGGAGACGTATCAATCCCCTTGACACATGTGTGCACTCATATATCAATACATAAGACCATCATAGAAGATAAAAATACTTGTATGCAACCAACAATAAATTATATAACAATTTTCATGAACAATTCACTACTTAAACATCAACATGGAGATACAATAGATCATGGGAAAACAATATATTGCATAATACAGTATGTTTGCCAAGAGATTACCGAGGGGTATGATGAAGAGTTGATGTAGATGTTGATGAAGATGATGAAGATGGTGTTGATGCCTTCACCGGAGGGGGGAGTGTGGAGTCCACCGGAGGCGATTCCGGTAGCGTTTCCCCCCTCCGGTCTCCGCCGGAGGCGGCCTGTTGTCTGTCTGTTTATGTGTTTTTGATATCCACCACCGTAGCCTCGATGAAAGCCCCGGGTCGTATATATAGTAGTTTTCAGGGAAAAACAGTCGGTTCGCAAAAAGATGAGGCGAAACGGACGCTCGAGGGCCAAAAGAGGCCTGGTGGTGCGACCAGAAAGGGAGTCCGCGCCACCTGCTATCTTTCCCAGCCTGTTGACCTCTTGGTGGCCCACTTTAGCTCATTTTATCCGTCTTGAAATTTCCAAAGCGTGCCTGACCTTGCCCTTTTTGGACTCCCGTAGCTCCTGGAAAGTCAAAAACACTAAAAAGTGGTGTTTCCTGTCAAACAGAATTAGAACCGAAGGAAGGGGGATTGTTTAGAAAAAAATCCCCTAAAACATCGTAAAACATGGGAATAACATTATATAAGATGCAAATATGTGAGAATATGTTGCAATAAATTGCAAAGTTTATGTATGCATTTTACAAGCATCAACATCCCCAAGCTTAACCTATGCTCGTCCTCAAGCATGAATGTGATAAAACTAACAT
This sequence comes from Lolium rigidum, assembly GCF_022539505.1. Classification (NCBI taxonomy): domain Eukaryota; kingdom Viridiplantae; phylum Streptophyta; class Magnoliopsida; order Poales; family Poaceae; genus Lolium; species Lolium rigidum. Next base: position 57,794,906 of record NC_061510.1, on the reverse strand, counting down.
GGACTTTGGAGTTTATTGCATTTCTTCTATGTAATCATGCAAAGTCTTATAAGGTTCAGTCAATAAAGAACGACAATAAGTAATATGAACTCATCAAGTGATAACTCTTACATTCTACAAAGCATGCATAACAATAAACAACATTGTAAGAAACATGAATGATAAGTAATATGAATCATAAAGCATGCTTAGAAGAATCCTATAGAATTGTTGAAGACTCTCTGTCCTCTCTTTTCATGAATATCTCTTTTGAATCTTGAACACAAGAAAGTAAGCAGGGAATGTATGTGTTAAACCTCCAACAAAATAAAAAGTAGAGAGCAAAAAACATGGTTTTGAGCTATGCAATTCAAGTCAACAATAATAATAAGGATGGGGTACCAAGTATCTCATGTATAAATATATCTATGTGTCATGAGTTTAACCTCTTATGAGTAAGTGTTGCCTCATTTTCTTGAATGCTAAGGACTACACCTCTTGTTACTCAACTCCGGGTTACCAAGACCTTTCGACATACATGTTTTAACCAAGTGTAGTAATGGGGTACCTTCATGTCACATGTACAAAGGACCAAAGGACATGTGCATCTCAACTATAGGTCATCCATACCGAGACAACATGAACAACAGACGTTGAGCATCCTCTCAACAGACATTGACCATCCTCTCTAACTCTCTCCGACTTTTTCTCATACTCTTTTTGTTTCTTTTCTCATACTCTTTTTGCCCACAACTCTTTTTTCACAACTCTTTTTTCACACAACTATTTTTCAATCTTCCTATTGAGGATGCTCGTTGCTGAAACTTCTACCATGATTAAGCATGGCTTCGGTTAGCGACCCATTAATCTTCTCTAACAATGCATGCTTACTTGCTTAAATAACATCTACTTATTTCACAAGAGATAGCCATCAACAAAACAAAATAAATGATGATCAAAGAAGGGTGAAATACCCCAAAAGTGCAATGTTGAGACTTCCCCAGTAAACATGGTTACGGTCTAGCTCATTACTCATAATCAGTCAAACCAACAACATGCATAGTGGTATTCCTACCAAACCTCTTACGAGCTTTAAATTACACAAAAAGGAAATTTTGAAAAAGTTGGAGCCAACACACAAATTATACTTGGAATAGAAATTTCTATGTAGGTAGGTACGATAGACATTGGATTTGAGTAGAGATTGGAAACAAGTCTATGCTTGTGTGAGAATTCAAATCTTTTGGCTAGCAAGAGGTCCAAAAGCATGCAATAGTATCCATAGACTATTCATTCATAATAAAACAATGATACTTAAAGTAAACATCTATGTATACTAGCAAGAAGTAATATTGAATAAGGAACATAACAAATCATCACTCAATAGAGCATGTGAAAATAATTGTACTATGCACAATATAAATTTCAGCTTTTTAATGCATCCATCTTCATCTTTTTATAATATGCAACTCACTTTCATGGAGCCTTTCAAGAATATGATAATTTATTGGGATTTCTATTTTCGTGCCCCTGCTTCGTTAGTTGTACTCAGTTTTCCCCAGCTCGTTAGTTTTTCCTCAGCTTTCCCCTCCCTCTAGTTTGAAATCCCTCGAAGACGCGGGTTGCCGTCAGGTCAGAGGCCTTACCGTTACCGTTAATTTGACGGGTGGGGCTGCACAGAGGTGGGGCTGCATAGAGGGCAGTTCCTCTCTGACCGTCTCGTGCTGACTGGTAGCCATCCATCTACCGCTGACGCGTGGGCCGTTTTATTTCCTGATTGTATACGCGGTGCTGCCAATGACAAGTGGGGCTGCTCTATGGGGCTGCCGCAGCCAATGACCAGTGGGTCGTCTATTTATTTATAGAAAATTATATTGCCGCTCTGTGGGGCCTCCGCAGCCAATGACCGCTGTGGCAGGTGACTATTTTCGCAGCTTAATCTAAAGTGACTCTTATGCTAAACATTGTGCATCCCGACATTGACCTAGCAGTGGCGGCGAGCATAGCCGTTCTGACCATGCCGATATCGGCATCGGCATCGCATCGTTTGGAGGATGTGGTGCTCGAATAATAGTGGAAATGCGATATTATCTTTTACATGTATAATATATAGAAAATAGTTAGATCTCTAAATCGATGCATATGAAGCTACATATATATTCTTGGTCATAATCCCCTTATCTAAAGGGGATGGATGCATGGCTTCACGTCATCGTCGCTTTCATCGTCAGTATCTTTATCGTCCGAGTAGTAGTACTTCCTGCACATTGTTCCGTCGAACACCTTCACTGTGAGCACATCATCGCCTTCATATTTGAAGTGTACGAAGCAGCCGAAATCCACACCGTGCGCGATGGCGAATTTCTCCCAGCCCTTGTCGAGGTACATCCGGCCTTGACCGTCAAATAGGACCTCCACGGTCCGGAGACGAGGACCACGAGTCAGCTGCTCGCGAGATACACCTTAGCCGGCTCCTGGCCATCAAGATAGTCCGCAAACTTTTTTGGGAGAGCTCTGCAAAGAGATCGAGCGCCGATCGTTTGAAATTAAAGGTTTTTTAGAACATGCCCATAATTAATCACATGCATCATATATGTGGGAACGCGTACGTACCTTCTTGACCAAAGGGTCTTCATAGACGACGATGAAGAACTCCTCTATGATCAATGGCAGTGTTGACGGTGGTGGTGGCAATGATGATGATCCACTTCCCCTTCCCCTTCCCCTTCCCCTTTCGGTCCGCGTCCGAGACGTGGAAGCCATGGCAATGGATCAAGTGTATGTGAACGAAGAAGAGAGAGGCAGAACCTATTGACACAAGGGATGGCCGTGTGGGTGTTTATAAGGAGAGATGACCGTTGTAGGGGTTTACACAATAAAATAAGGAGGAGGTGAACGTTGGTGGGGGTTTACACAATAAATTAAGGAGGAGATGACCGTTGTGGGGGTTTACACAATAAATTAAGGAGGAGACGACCGTTGTGGGGGTATATATCTCAACAAAAAAGTAATGCGGACTATCTTGATGGAAATGGAACTTCGTGATATGGTTTATCATTTACCGTGAAAAGTAATGCCTAAAAGAAATGGTAATTCGTGATAGTTTATCATTTACCGTAATGGCTACAACAAATCGTTGATGGTTTATCATTTTTTGCGTGAAAAGTAATGGCTACAAGAAATGGGTGATGGTGTATCATTTTTTGCGTGAAAAGTAACGGCTACAACAAAATCGGTGATGGTTTATCGTTTTTTGCGTGAAAAGTAATGGCTACAAGAAATGGGTGATGGTGTATCATTTTTTGCGTGAAAAGTAATGTCTACAACAAAATCGGTGATGGTTTATCATTTTTTTGCGTGAAAAGTAATGGCTACAAGAAATGGGTGATGGTGTATCATTTTGCGTGAAAAGTAATGGCTACAACAAAATCGGTGATGGTTTGTCGTTTTTTGCGTGAAAAGTAATGGCTACAACAAATCGGTGATGGTGTATCATTTTTTTGCGTGAAAAGTAATGGCTACAACAAATCGGTGATGGTTTATCATTTTTTGCGTGAAACGTAATGCCTAAAAATAGTTTATAATTTAGCTCGTGAAAAATAATGCAGAAAACCAAACTTTGCGTGAAGCTAACCGACGACAGAGAGAGAGAGTGGTGGCCCCGACCAGAGAGAGAGATAGGGGTTATCCTGCCCGTTAGATCATACGATCAACGGTCGATGGGCACAATCCGCGTGACATGGGCTAGACCAATCAGGGCAATGTTGGGCGTCTGTGAGAGTTTGTGAAGGGAGAGGGCAAAACTGAGTAGTATCAAGAAACCAAGGGCAAGTGAGTAGTAAACGGACTAAGGGATTCAAATATGAGATTTAAAAAATGAAAAATGCATGTTTTGTACAATGAAACCCATCTTGGCCTACCTCAAACTATTTGCAATACAAATATACATGAGTGTGAAAATTATGGCCTCATTCAGACAAAGTATGTTTTGGGAAAAGCTGTTTTGGTTAGGGCTTATTGTGGAAAACCATGCACCTTCATAGCTACTAGGTGATTTGAGAAGTGGCAATTTGTGGTAAAACTTGATTTATCTATGATTTATCTATGATTTGAGAAGTGGCAACTTGTGGTAAAGACTCCATGAGTAAGTGCCACTCTTTTTCGGAATTTTTTGCACATTAAATAACTCATTTAACTGGTTAATCCCATTTGTTGACTCTCTATTGACTAGCCACTTGAGGGTAAAACTGAGTATATTGCACTAGCCAGTATTAGCACCCAAGGGGAAAACTGAGCACACAAAAAATGCTAGTATATGACTCGAGGGTATACCTGAGTATATCTAAATTTCCAGGGTTAGACCCGAGGACGCGTGTTGCGGTGCGAAGTGGAAGACGTGCCATTGTTGACGCGTGTCGCGGTGCGGACGTGCAAATAGTGGACGCGTAGGACGCGGGTCGCATTTAGGACGCGTAAGCCCCTCCTTCCCTCCCTCTGCACACAGTCGTCTCATTCTCGCTCACGCACGAAACCACCCCTCTCACGTCCCATCAACTTCTCCAAATCGGAAAACCCCAACCGCCCTACGCACGCTACCCTGCCGGCGATGGAGAAGAAGAATGCGCCGGCGGCCGTCGCCTCCGAGCCCGTCGCCTCTGCGCCCGTCGCCGCCGAGCCCATCGCCGCCGAGCGCGTCGCCGCCGAGGGCGGCGCATCCAAGCGCGGCGCCTCCGTGAACTGGGCCTCTCTCTCGGCTGATGGACCACTTCACAAGATCGGCGAATGCTTACTGGCGAACGAGGAGTACGCCGACACCTACTCTGCTATGAGGCAAGTCTGTTAGAAATTGGCGCTCGGGTTTGCTCGAGCCCGACGTGCACCCGGACGAATGGATCATGCTAGACCACGCCCTTCCATGCGTCGCTGAGTTCACCTTCCTCCAACTCGGCACATCACGCTCCATCACCATAGATCTATCGGAAGTTCATACAAGGTTCAAATTCCTCCATATCTACCTTTTTATTTTCAATCTTAAACATCTTAGTGCTGAATGTTATCTTCATCTATATATTTTAGATACTACTTCGTCGACTTTTGCCGTGGCATCATCGTGCTTGCCCAGAAGAACCCGCCGCACAAGATACGGCTTCTGAACCCACTCACAAAGGCATTGAACACTATGTTTGAGGCGCAGATGCCATCTGTTTTTCTGGATTCAGTCGCTGGAATCAAATCCCCGACTATGGTCTTCGTTGCCGCACAATTCCCGCCGGAAATTGGTTGGGTCGATGAGAGCACTCCAACTAAGGATATATATGAAGACTGGGGAGAAGAAAGATTTTCGATCGAGAACCATTGTCTGCGTTGCATTACCCCATTCAATGGTGAACTGTATGCAATAGCTGCGGACAATTTTGAGTCCGGAAGAATAGTGTGCACCAATGTACAGTTGCAGCAGTGCGCGAGCACTGTCAAGATGGAGACACTAATTTCATTTCCAGAAATTGGACGTCAGAAGTTCTACCTTGTGAAGTCGGATGGTGATCTGCTGCTTGTGTTGTTGGTCAACCGGGCTTTGGCGGGCAAACCATTGGTGTACCGTGTGGACACTCAGAGCCGCTCTCTCCATCCGGTCAGTAACATTGGCAGTAATGCCTTCTTCGTGAATTATATCCGGTCTATCTCCGTCGACACTAGAGTGCACCCGACACTTCGACCTGGCTGCATCTACTACACGGATTTGGGTTATATCAGAGAGTACTCTCATGATACAAAGGCATGGGATGAGTGGCCACTACGTGTGGATAGAATAGGAAACTACGGTATGAAAAATGAACACAGGCCATACCGTCTGGAGGATGTATTGGCCGCACACTGCAGACGGAACGAGTTCAACCAATATTTCCTTGGGGTAATGCACGAATGGAGCGACGAAGAAATATATGAGGAGGAATGAAGAACAAATTCATTCCTCCTGGTGTATCCTAATCTTCTTGTTGTCCATACATTGCGTGCGTCTTGTATATTTTTCCGCTTAGTTTGTCGTGAACATTAACAACGTTATTGGCTGCTTTTGGCTGTCGTATGCGGTTTATGTATTATACTTAGTTTTCTCGATTATGCTGTTGTGAATTTATCATATACTAGCTTCTAGATTTGCTGCCATATTGGGCAAAAAACGAGGGCCAAAAGGCATAAATAACCCCAGAGATTTGCTACTAGATTTGCTCGCCATATTGAAGAAAGACAGAAATAGAAGCTTCTCTAGATTTGATACTAATTTGGTGAAAAATACGAGAGAGAGAAAGAGGGGAAAAGGTGCTCTTAAAAATGCCAATTTGGGCCGAGAGAGACAAAACCCAGCTCCTGCTCACGTGCAACCAAACGCTTCTCGTCCTGTCCCACGCGGTCCCTTTCTACCAGCCCCACGCGACGCGGCCCCACGCGGCCCCACAGACGACGCGGCGCAACACGTCAGCACAGAACGTCCAAATAGACGGATTCCTTCCGTCTGAGATCCTTCTGCGGGTTTCAGACATAGGCTTGGGGAAAACTGAGGAAAAACTAAGGGGCTGGGGAAAACCGAGTACAGCTAACGAAGCGGGGGCACGAAAATAGAAATCCCTAATTTATTTCAGTAGATCTTTAATAAGAATTCACGTCATTTTTCATGATAGAAATATTTATTCCGAAGCAAAACTAGACACAAAACCAATAAAGGACGCTCCAAGTTTTTGCGAGAATTCTATGTTGCTCAAAAAACAAAATTTTGAAGTGTGCAAACCGAGAGTTTTAATATGAGTCCAGTGGGATTCCTTGGGCATCGCCAAGCTTATGGTCTTCACCATTCTTGGATTTCTCTTGGTGTGGTGTTCTTCTATTCCCTGTGAAAAAACTTCAACACAAAACTTTGTTCCTATTCTTTTCTATAGGGTGACATTAGAGGTACAGAGAAATCATGCTTGCTGCTATTTTACTCAAGAATAAAATTATATATTTGTGAACCATAGAGCACATAATGTTCTACTCATTCTATCATATCAAAATTTTCAAGTAAAAATCATTTTGATACTCAAAAGAATGGATCTAACATAGTAAGGAAGAATTTGTCCAGAATTTTTTGCTGCAGCAAAACTGAATTTTTGCACGACTTAGACACCTCAGAAAATTTATAAAATTTACATGCACATAGAGGATGAAAAGTTACATATACTGTGAATTTATAAAAAAAAATTGGAGTTACCAAAAAATACAAAAATTATGCACTAAAAAGTGCAGCGCAGAAAACAACAACTCCCACTTTTGTTTTGCGACTTTTAACATCCAAATGGGTAAAAACTTGGTACTTTATTTAGAAACCAGAGAGTAAACAAAAATATAATTAACATGCTACAGCAAGAATGCATAGGAATAACCAAAAAAAAGATAAATAAAAACATGGTTCCCGCAAACATTCAAATGAATCATGAAGATAAAACTAGAACATGAGTTTGAAACGATTTACTTGAGATACTTGAAAGAAGAGGGCGATGCATGGGCATCCCCAAGCTTATGATATTTCTACCTCTGGTCCTATACTTATTCCTCATCATATCATGTTACTCATATCAATCAAAGAAATATTTTCATCTCCATGAAACTCCGATGCCTACAAAATTGTTAGTTCTCCAAACAAATGATATGATAATTTCTACCAAGATGGGAACTATAGGAATCATTGGGAAGCCATTTTATTAAACAATATAACATATACAAAGAAAATAAAAAACTCTTTTTATTTTGTTTTACTGTAGGAAGCGTTTTAATGATATAGACTTTGCAATGGTTCCATTGGCATGAACAACACATGCTCAAGGTCGACCCCAATTTCTTTTTTGCTCATCCGACCTTCTCATTTACTCTTCCAAACTTAAAGCTATTTAACAAGGCTATAAAGGTGCTCAAATTAAAAGTTACTTGAAAGCATATGGAGCACACCACAAGATTTGATACCATTAACTTTTAAGTCTCACTCTCTTCCTATGCATTGGCATTTTATATATGAATAAATAAAAGCAACTAAATGGTAGCCAATGCATATAATGACCAGTAGCTTGAATTTTAGATAACAAAAAAATATAAAGAGGTCTCTTATCTCTTCCTCTTTCATAAAATTTGCAAGCATCAAGAGTAAACTCAATAACATAGTTGTGAATAGAATCACCATATAAAGACAAATCATCTAATGAGCTTATGGTATCATCTATTTCTTTTACATCATCATGATCCTCCCATAAATTATAAAAACTTAAATCACATAGCGGATCATCATCAATATTATAAGAAGGGGTGCTCATAGGAATACCATTGTTGGGAGTTAGAGATGGATAGCTACTCCATTCTTCCTCCTCTCGTTCTTCTTCATGCTCTTCTTGGGGTTACATGGGTATCCCCAAGCTTATGCGTTATGCTTTCATCATATTTTTCCTGCAAAATATTAGTGCTCGCTCGGGCAGCGTTGACCCTCTTATTATAGTCAACAACATAGTTATTATCAGAAAAATCTTTCTATGCAATGATTTAGGATAGTAGAGACATTAAAATCACAGTCATGACTCTCACCACTAATTTCATATACCTTATCAAGGAAAGTTTTTAATTCATAGGCTTCCATAAAGCTCAAAAATTGTTCTACTTCCTCCATCTTTTGAACATAACTATAAGTATTATAGGAGGCAATTGTATGTTGTTCATGGGATTTACATTAGAAGTCAAAGTATTCACCACAAAAAAAGTTACAAGAACTTTCATAATGTGCAAGCAACTCAGTAGCGGCTTTATTTAGCAGCCTTAAGAAACATTTTAGTCGTTTCCCTTCACATGATTCTCTATATTTCTTAGCAATCTCAGCAGCATTCAAGTTCATAAACAAAGTGTCATTGATATTCATACTTGTGCTCATAACTAGAGTATTTTTTGGTATTTTTCATTTTCTAAAATAAAGGTACTAAAAGTAAAACTAGCAATGCAAACAAGAATAGAAGCCTAACGATACGCTCCCCGGCAACGGCGCCAGAAAAATATCTTGATAACCCCCATGTGTAGGGGGTCACCGCAGTACAATTCGATAAGTATTTGAGTGTCAAACCCACGAGGATCTGAAGGTAAACTAACTATTCTGTAAAGCCCTACAACCCACTTATATGACCTTTGATGACCCACAAGTATAGGGGATCGCAACAGTCTTCGCGGAAAGTAAAACCCAATTTATTGATTCGACACAAGGGGAGACAAAGGATACTTGAAAGCCTTAACAACGGAGTTGTCAATTCAGCTGCACCTGGAAACAGACTTGCTCGCAAGAGTTTATCAGTAGTAACAGTTTATAGCAGTAGCAGTAGTGAAATAACAGCAACAGAGTAACAAAGACAGCAGTAGTGATTTTAGTAAACAGCAGGATTAAAATACTGTGGGCACATGGATGGATGACGGGCGTTGCATGGATGAGAGAAACTCATGTAACAATCAAAGCAGGGCATTTGCATATAATAATAAAACGGTGTCCAAGTACTAAGCAATCCATAGGCATGTGTTCCGTATATAGTCGTACGTGCTCGCAATGAGAAACTTACACAACATCTTTTGTCCTACCAGCCGATGGCAGCCGGGCCTCTACGGAATCTACTGGATATTAAGGTACTCCTTTTAATAGAGTACCGGAGCAAAGAATTAACACTCCGTGAACACATGTGATCCTCACATCACTGCCATCCCCTCCGGTTGTCCCGATTTCTGTCACTTCGGGGCCTCGGGTTCTGGACAGCGACATGTGTATACAACTTGCAGGTAAGATCATAAAACAATGCATATCATGATGAAACGATAACATGTTCAGATCTGAGATCATGGCACTCGGGCCCTAGTGACAAGCATTAAGCATAACAAGTTGCAACAATATCATCAAAGTACCGGACACTAGGCACTATGCCCTAACAATCTTATGCTATTACATGACCAATCTCATCCAATCCCTACCATCCCCTTCAGCCTACAGCGGGGGAATTACTCACACATGGATGGGGGAAACATTGCTGGTCGATGGAGATGCGTCGGTGGTGATGATGGCGATGATCTCCTCCAATTCCCCGTCCCGGCGGAGTGCCAGAACGGAGTTTCTGGTCCCGAGATGGAGTTTCGCGACGGTGGCGGTGTACTGGGAGGTTTCTGGCGACTTCGACTTCTCTCCTCGCGTTTTTAGATCGAAACCCTTAAGTAGTCCAGAGGAGGGCGTCGGAGGTCAGCCGAGGAGGCCACACGATAGGGCGGCGCGCCCCCCTCCTGGGCCGCGCCGGCCTAGTGTCTGGGGGGCCTGGGCCTCCCCCAGGTCTGCCCTTCTGGCTCCGTGATTCTTCTATAAAAATAAGACCTTCGATATAAATTCCGGGGATTTTCCTGAAAGTTGAATTTCTGCACAAAAACGAGACACCTGAGCAATTCTGCTGAAAACAGCGTTAGTCCGTGTTAGTTGTATCCAAAATACACAAATTAGAGGCAAAACAATAGCAAAAGTGTTCGGGAAAGTAGATACGTTTTGGATGTATCAACTCCCCCAAGCTTAGCTTATTGCTTGTCCTCAAGCAATTCAGTTAACAACTGAGTGCGATAAAAGAACTTTCACGAACACATTTGCTCATATGATGTAAATATTCTCATGACATGGAAAAGTGCTTAGGCAATTCATAATAAGATACATGCAAATAAGATCATCCAATAGCTATGTCAATCATGGAAAGGTACCAATAAATTAATAACAAGCATCATGAATCATGTCTGTCAGCAGGATTGCAATGTTCATAAAAGGATATGATAAAGTGGTATCTCGCTTACCCGTATTTGAATAGCAAAACATAAATGCTCAGGCACCTCTGAATTTCATAGAAGGACTAGAAATAGAGATTGTCAAAGATAAAAGCATAAAAGTTATACCACAGTCAATCATATTTTGAGACAAGCATATTATACTAAGAATGACAGTTGTGCTCTCAAGAAAGTGCTCAAAGAAAGGTTGGAGACACAACATAAAAGTAAAAGATTGACCCTTCGCAGAGGGAAGCAGGGATTAACATGCGCTAGAGCTTTTCATTTTTAAAACAGGAGTAAAATTATTTTGAGAGGTGTTTGTTGTTGTCAACGAATGGTAATGGGTACACCAACTACCTCGCCAACCAGACTTTCAAGAGCGGCTCCCATGAAGGACGTTATTTCTACCAGCAAGGTAGATCTTCCCTCTTCTCTTTTGTTTACACACGTATTTTAGTTTTATTATGGGTGAAACTCCACCCAACCTTTGCTTACACAAGCCATGGCTAACCGAATCCTCGGGTGCCTTCCATCAATCTCGTACCATGGAGGAGTGTCTATTTGCAAAATTAAGTTGCTTACTGATGAATCAGAGCAAAACATGTGAAGAGAATTATTAATGAAGTTTGATTAATTGGGGCTGGGAACCCCGTTGCCAGCTCTTTTTGCAAAATTATTGGATAAGCGGATGTGCCACTAGTCCATTATGAAAGTATATCTAAAGTAAATGACAAGGTTGAAAGATAAACACCGCATACTTCCTCATGAGCTATAAAACATTGACACAAATTGAGAAGCATTTTGAAGGTTTAAAGGTAGCGCATGAGAATTTACTTGGAATGGTTTGAAATGCCATGCATAGGTATTTATGGTGGACACTTTGGAACAACTTGGTTTTCGTGGGTTTGGAAGCACGAGCAGCGTTCCCGCCGCACAAGTGAAGGCTAGCAATAGACCGGGGAGCGACAAATCAAGAGAGCAGTCACTGTCATAATCATGCTTGCGGCAAAATAAATTAACGGAGACATAAAAGTGATACAAGAACTCTGAAGCAAAGTAAATCATCGAGGCTTAATTGACTTTTGTTCAGTCATATGCATGCGTGAGCATGTGCCAAGTCGATTCAAATGAATTATTCAGAGGAGGATACCACAATGTCATACCTATTTATGAATAAAACAATGCAAGCAAACATCCATGACATGCTACTCATATTAATAAATTGGAGCTAAACATGAGAGATAATGAACTACTAGACTTTATTAAATGACATATACCTCACATGAACCAACTAAGCATGCTCACATGGATGAGTATATGTACAAAAATGAAAACAAATAGAGTTCATACCAACCTCTCACCACGAGTCGAATTGTCGTAGATCGTCATTATTGCCTTTCACTTGTGTAGCTTGAATAATATGAAATGAAAACCACGCTCCAGCCACCGAAGACCATTGAACTCATAATGAACTTTACAAAACCAAAGAAGAACAGCAAATATTTTTGGTGTTTTCGAATTGGAAACAACAACAAAAGGAAACAAGCAAATAAAGCAAAATCTTTTTGGATTTTCTTATAGCAAACCAACGATAGCAAATAAAGCAAAATAAAAGCAAGAAACCAAAATAAGCAAATGGTGAAGAGAAACAACAGAAATATTTTTGTTCTTTTTGTGTTTTAGGAAAGAAACAAAGCAAAAACAAGAAAATGAAAACTAGAAGAGTCGCATAAACACAAAGCAGCAGGATTCGTCAAACTTGACGATGAGTACGAAGAATCGATTTTTAAGAAATTCTTCCACTGCTCAAATCGAAAAGTGTTCAACTAATGAAAGTTAGATAACAACCTGGGGAACATGCACAAAAATTGGCTTCGCAAAATATCATTCTGGCTATTTTTGAGAATGTTTTTGGTAACAGCCCAGAATCTGTTTTCAGGCAGCACTTCCCCAAATATCATCTCCCTCTTATTAGAAAACCACTTAAAGAAGCTAAACAAGTATATACAAGTATCCAGCAACCATAATATGCAAAGAATGAGTGATGCCGGTATACCTCCCCCAAAGCTTAGGCTTTTGACCTAAGTGGAGTTCAATCCCATGGTGCCCATGAAGTAGCACCCCCGTAGTACGACGAAGATGGATCATATTCCGGGTATGTGCTGGAAGAAGCACCCGGATACGTGACGGTGTAGTCGTAGGAGGGCTCGGCGTCCTCGGAGTCATGTTGCTGGTGGAAGCCCTGTATCTTCATTTTCTCATCCACCTCATCCTTAGAGCGCGACCATGGTTTCCTGTCAACACTGAACAAATCTGGCTGTGGCAAAGGGATTTCCCTCTCATCCCCGTCAGCAAACAACATTCTATAGACCATATTATCTGAACTAGAGTCAGCTGTAACAAATTGATGACTTTTCATATAAGCAATATCAAGCCTTATAGGAGTTAGTTTCACATCAGTAGGGTCAAGAGGAAGTTCTAGATATGCTAAAATGCGTGATGCAATAATTCCTCCAAAAATAGGCCCCTTGTTAGACAAGCGGCGAGCAACAAGAGCACCAAGATGATAAGGTGTCTCTCCAGTAAGTGCAGCAATTAAGAAAGCAAGATGATAGCTAGAAATATTGCTAGTGTTCTCCCTACCAAGAATGCTAGTAGCAAGGTAATAAGCAAAATACTTAATAGCGGGGAGTTGGATGTTTCTTATCTTGCCACGCTGAATGGTGCGGCAGTCATTATTGGTGATCTCTTGATAGAGCTCAAGCAAAGCCCTGGGATTGTCCTCAATCCTCTTCGCTGTACCTACAGGGGCAATATCCAATGCAACACAAAAATCTTTCAATTTCATAGTAACAGGATTACCATAGATCTTGAATGCAACTGTCGGGTGATAGTGCTTGTTGTTGAACTTGAAGATCTCAACAAAGATTTTAGTGAGCATGAGGTATTGCCCCCTTTCATCTCCCATATAGGTGGTTAAGCCCGCCTTATCAACGAGGGTCAAGAAATCATTCAGCAACCCTGCATTACTCAAAAAGTCATAACATGGGAAAGATGAAGCGTTAGGGACTCCATTGTCCTCTTCGGGATCGAAGCTTGGCGCGATGACATCCTCATTATAGGATCGCCTGAATCGGGTGGCGGTCCTAGAGGGCCTTCCCGTGCTTGTCGTCTCTCTCTCAAACACTTCTCCAAAGTTACAATTATCCATCTTCCTTTTCTGAAATTTTTCAACAAACAATATAAAATTTGATTTGGTGACATATTATTGAGGGAAACTACTATAGGAACTTGCTAGAGTACTAATCATGCATCAAAACTAGTTTCTACAACTTAGAACAAGCATGCAAGCTCACTAAACATGTTACCTACAGCAGCAAAATATTCAAGATATACCCAACCAAACAAAATTCTACTTGGATAATCGAAGGAGTCACATACCGGAGAGCAAATGTGCCAAATTTCGGACAGAAATCTGGGTTGAGCAAAGAGATTGAGAAATCTTGAGCTCTTGAGCAGAAACGCGAGTGAGAGAAATCTGGTGCGAGTTTTTCGGGAGAGAGAAGAGAGTGGGAGGAAGAGATAAAGTACTGGGGCAAGGAGGGGCCCACACGCCAGGGTGGCGCGCCGCCCTTCCGTGCCGCGCCGGCCTGTGGGGTGCCACCCTGGGGTGCCCCACTGGTCATCCCCAGGTGCTCCCAGGTGCATCTTCGAAAAATAAGACCAACAGTATAATTTTTGTGAATTTTTGAAAACTTTGAAAAGTGCACATTTCTGGGTATTAAATTTATTATTACTGGGCAGAAAAAGATTTTGAAAACTCTAATTAACCAAAGAACTTTGCAAAACAAAAGTGCTACAGCAAGTAGAACAAGTGGAGGAAGAAAGAAATGTTGTTTACCTCCTCTATGCATATAAAAAGTATTTGTTAACAAGGTTGATCAAGTCTTGCCACCAAATAAATTTTACATAGCATAAGAAGAAATAAACCTCAAATCAATCATGTTACCTTGAATTGTATTGATATGGATCCAATCATAAGATTTTGATATCCTTCTTTAGGCTCATATATAGGACAATCAATAGTTCCAACTTTGATAGTTCTCACATTAGAAATGGTATTAACTCCACATACTTTATCAATCCTCTTGGGGAAATAGACGGTATGCTCCTTATCATCAATATTGAAAGTAACTTTTCCTTTATTGCAATCAATAACAGCCCCTGCGGTGTTAAGAAAAGGTCTCCCAAGAATAATAGACATATTATCATCTTCAGGCATTTCCAACACAACAAAATCAGTTAATATCAAGCAGTTATTAGTAAGTTGAACAGGAACATCCTCACGTATACCAACAGGAATAGAAGTAGATTTATCAGCCATTTGCAAAGATATATCAGTCGGTATCAACTTATCTAAATAAAGTCTCTTATAAAGAGAAAAAGGCAGAACACTAACACCCGCTCCCAAATCACATAGAGCAGTTCTAACATAATTATTCTTGATAGAACAAGTAATAGTAGGTATACCTGGGTCGCCCAATTCTTTGGAACTTTGCCATTGAAAGAGTAATTAGCAAGCATAGTGGAAATCTCCTCATTAGGAATTTTCCTTTTGTTAGAGACAATATCTTTCATATACTTTGAATAAGGAGGCAATTTAATAGCATCAGTCAAAGGGATTTGCAAGAATAAAGGTTTCATCCAATCGTAAAATTTATTAAAATGTTCTTCTTCCTTTGATTTTAGTTTCTTAGCAGGAAAAGGCATTTGCTTTTGAACCCACGGTTCTCTTTCATTACCATGTTTCTTGGTAGTAAAATCTTCTTTAGTATACTTTTTATTTTTAGCATGCTTTTCAGGTTCATCTTCAACTTCTTCTTTATCAGAAGCATCATTCTTATCATTATCATTATCATGTTCATTACCACTTTCAGTTTCAGCATCAGAAATAGAAATACTATTAGGATCATTAACAGGTTCAGAGGATTCTACAACAGTTTTATGTTTCTTCTTCTTTTTCTTAGAAGGAGCATTAGGTTCAATTCGTTGAGAATCTTGTTCAACTCTCTTGGGATGCCCTTCAGGATATAGAGGATCCTGGGTAGAAACACCGCCTCTAGTTGTTACTTCATAAGCATGTTTCTCTTTTGAATTATTTTTTAACAAGTTATTTTGCACTTTAGTGAGTTGATCAATTTGAGTTTGAACCATATGAAAATGTTTAACAAGCATCTTAACATCATTGGAGGTTCTCTCCACAATATCCTGCAAATTACTAATAGCTTGAGAATTTTCCATTAGATGATTCTCTACTCTCATATTAAAATTTTCTTGCTTAACAATATAATTATCAAACTCATCTAAGCATTGAGCAGGAGATTTCGAATACGGAATATCTTCCCTAGTAAAGCGTTGAAGGGAGTTTACCTCAATCATGGATGAAGGGGGAATTATCTTACATAGATCTTCTATGGGAGCTAAGTTCTTTACATCTTCGGATTTAATACCCTTTTCCTTAAGAGATTTCTTGGCTTCCCTCATATCTTCATCATTCAATTTAATTAAACCCCTCTTCTTCAATATCGGCGTCGGAGTTGGTTCAGGTGTAGTCCAATCATCATGATTCCGGCCTATTTTAGCCAATAATTCTTCAGCTTCGTCTGGAGTTCTTTTCCTGAAAACACAACCAGCACAACTATCCAAATATGCTCTAGACTCAACGGTTAGTCCACTATAAAATATATCAAGTAAATCATGCTTTTCCAAATCATGCCCAGGTCGAGCTCTGATAAGAGAGCAAAATCTTGCCCAAGCTTCAGGCAATTTCTCTCCATCTTCCTGGTCAAAGCTATAAATTTTCTTTAAAGCAGCATGTTGAGCACTAGCAGGAAAGTATTTTCGAAAGAAAACATCAAGCAAATCACCTGGACTATTAATAGAGCCAGGAGGCAAATTATTATACCAAGTTTTAGCATCATTCTTTAATGAGAAAGGAAAATTTTAGCAACAAAATAAGTACGCATCTTGACATCATCAGAAAACAAGCTACTCATAGAAGAAAGTTCATTCATGTGTTCTACAACACTTTTTTTTCAGTACCACAAAAGGGTGTTTTCTCAACAATAGTTATATGAGATAGATCAAGAGAAAAATCATAATCTTTATCATTAATGTTTATAGGAGATGTGGCAAATTTAGGATCAGGAGATAGCTTATATCTAATAGTATGTTGTGCAAGCAACTTTTTAATTTTTCTTGCATCAGTAGTAGCATTGCATTTATCAATAAAATCATCATCAAGTTCCACATAATCCTCATCAGGATCATCACTAGAGTATTCAACAGACTCAGGTGAATTAACAGGTGTAGCAACATTTTCATTAGGAGTTTCAGTATTTTCAATTTGTCTAGACCTAGCAATTGTAGCATCTAGAAAAGATCCCAATGAACCACTATCATCAAGCACAGCAGAAATATCATCAATATTATGAGAACTAGTCATCAACCCGTGTGTAAGCGCACGATTCAAATTATAAAATTAAATGGGAAACTTTTATAATTATAATTTAAAGACCAAATAATAATACTCATGGAACTTAATAATGTCTTCTCACAAATTTTAAGTATCATGAAAATTATGTACCTTCCTGATCTTTCTCTAAAAATGTGGACCATTTGATAGCGACTACTATCAACTTGTTAATCGCTCTATAACACTCCCTAGTAAAAGGAATCACGCAGTATAGAAAGCCTTGAAAGACAACAATACATGGCGGCAACGTGATCTAGCTTACTTGTTACACTGTTGTACATAGGAGGAAAATATAATATAATACCCAGTCTTGCTAACGAAGTTTATAGATAGGACTATGTAGGCAAACTGAAGTTTACGACATCTATAAAGCTAAACATTATTATCCAAGAAAAATTAGAAAGTTTGTAAAAGGCAAGTAACATAATTGACAGAACAAATGAAAAGATTTGGTGCATGGTTCATGTTATTGCAGATTTTTGGTGATAATTGGCACATTGGTCTCTAAGACTTTGAATAATCTTTTAATAAATGCTCGTATGCATCGACTGATGCAGAGATTGGGGCCATGCCTTTTCGGAAAAAAAAAATCAAACCGGTAAAGATTATTGCTCAGCATATATCAACACCAAAGTAAAGCAAAGAAATAGCTTATGTTTGAATGCTACATGTGTTCATTTTATGAAAATTTCCAATCCTTCTGTAGAAACGACACAATATTATGCACCAAAAACTTTTAGGATCTAATATAACTTCAAATAGAAATATGTAAAATCATAGATAATGTGAGCCATTTTCTCAAACCTGAAGCTATATATACAGCAAAATATAGATTAGAGTCAAATGAAACAAAAAATTGGATTGTTTTGTTTACGCACATAAATGTGGGTTGGGGATTGTTTGGCTTGAGATGAAGCCAATTTTCATTCCATAGAGCCAGAACATTGGAGCAATCATAACCTATATGAAATCAGTTGATCCGAGTAATAATTCGTAAACATGAGGAAGATGCATTTATAAAAAAATTATCAATTTTCAGCCGTCGAAGTACCTAATGCACGTAGCAGCTTGTGCCTTGTGACACTATTTGTGAAACATTGGAGCGATAAATGTCATTCTAGCTAAAGAGTTCATAAATTTGACCAATGCTTGTAGTGATAGACGGGCGAGGATATTTTTACTAACCGCTTCAATTTGCAGCATAATCAAGTGAAGCCCATCAGAAGTATCGTACGAAGCACAGGGTGGAAGCTTCCGATGAGATTGTAGACAGTTATAGATAGGTGAATGATTCAAAGCATCCATGTGAAGACTCCAGATGTGAATTTAAGAATGAATGTTGGATTGCTGGGGAGTGGGGACTAACCTTTACAGATGAAATGTGGCCTTGGACAATTAATAGTTGAGTTCATCCCTACCTACTTTTGCATACCTCATACTTACATTTTTATATAAGGATATAATTATCTCAAGTATACGATCACTTTTTTTTTCTGAAAAGCTAAATGAACCTTTAAAAATAGTGCTGCAAATACCAGTACCATGACCAATCTTTTCTGTATACTTGCAATATAGTATTGTGCAAATCAGATTATTAGCTTCTACAAATAACTTTAGAATTTTTTATACTTGACCCAAGCTCCTAGAATATGGCGTCAAGAACAGCCTTTTTTTAATTGTAAGGAATACATATCACATCTAGATAGTTTATCGTAATCTGAATGAGCATAATACTTTTTGTACCGTCAGATTAACTCAAGATCTATGGTTTTGCACATGACGCACAATAAATCAACAATGCACGTGAGAGTAGTGTCGTGTAAATCTACAATAAAATAGGCCTACCATGGAGCAATTTGATAGACCTAGATTAGACGGTCAGCAGATATAGCCGTGCCGCCAGATCAATCAATAATCTAATTGGAAAGAGAAATTGAATTGCTTACCTTTGAACAGAGAGACTACTCCCAGAGGCGTTCGACATTGTTAGCCCTTCCATGCATCAATTTGATTGTTCCGGGTTAAACGTCGAGCAGATGTTGCCATGCAGCCAAAAGCGATCAACAAACAATATAATTAGAAAGAGAAATTGGATTGCTTACCTTTGCCCGGAAAGACATCACGGCAGATGTCTGCGATCATGCAAAATCTGGCTGCTATTACTACTGAAGAGATGCGGATAGGCCATCGCTGGGTAGAATTGACTTCTGCACGTTTGACATGCCTATCACAAATCAATCGGAGGCATGGGGGCGTATACGCTCCGCCGAATCGCCTGTGATGTGACGATTTTTTTTGAGGGACATCAACATGATGATTAGATCCGTTTGTTTAGGTCGAGAGAGGAAGAATCGCGCGGCCGCGTATGACAGCGCCGCCGAGCGTGCCATCCAATGGCTACAGATATATGATCTGTAGATCGGATGGTTATTTTATACGGTGTCCTAGGATTACTGTGGAGGCTTGTAGGGAGTCTCCAATTAGTAAATATAAGATTTTCAGATTCAGCAGAAGTACCAGCATGTGAGGCTTGTGGTGGTGAAACAAGTTGACTTATCACAGATGGTGAATAAAGAGCAGCAGAGGTACTGAGAGTTGTACCTTTTCTTGTAGTGAATGGTAATATGGCGACTTTAGGATCGCGAGATTTACCCATGATGGAGAATTTGCAGCGAACAATATCAATCCAAGTGAACTTCCAAATAAAGCTAAGCTCCCCGGCAACAGCGTCAGAAAATAGTCTTGATGACCCACAAGTATAGGGGATCGCAACAGTCTTCGCGAGAAGTAAAACCCAATTTATTGATTCGACACAAGGGCAGACAAAGAATACTTGAAAGCCTTAACAACGAAGTTGTCAATTCAGCTGCACCTGGAAACAGACTTGCTCGCAAGAGTTTATCAGTAGTAACAGTTTTATAGCAGTAGCAGTAGTGAAATAACAGCAGCAGTGTAACAAAGACAGCAGTAGTGATTATAGTAAACAGCAGGATTAAAATACTGTAGGCACAGGGATGGATGACGGGCGTTGCATGGATGAGAGAAACTCATGTAACAATCAAAGCAGGGCATTTGCAGATAATAATAAAACGGTGTCCAAGTACTAAGCAATCCATAGGCATGTGTTCCGTATATAGTCGTACGTGCTCGCAATGAGAAACTTGCACAACATCTTTTGTCCTACCAGCCGGTGGCAGCCGGGCCTCTAGGGAATCTACTGGAAATTAAGGTACTCCTTTTAATAGGGCACCGGAGCAAAGCATTAACACTCCGTGAACACATGTGATCCTCACATCACTCGCCTTCCCTCCGGTTGTCCCAATTTCTGTCACTTTGGGGCTTCGGGTTCCGGACAGCGACATGTGTATACAACTTGCAGGTAAGATCATAAAACAATGAATATCATCATGAAATAATAACATGTTCAGATCTGAGATCATGACACTCGGGCCCTAGTGACAAGCATTAAGCATAACAAGTTGCAACAATATCATCAAAGTACCAATTACGGACACTAGGCACTATGCCCTAACAATCTTATGCTATTACATGACCAATCTCATCCAATCCCTACCATCCCCTTCAGCCTACAGCGGGGGAATTACTCACACATGGATGGGGGAAACATGGCTGGTCGATGGAGAGGCATCGGTGGTGATGATGGCGGTGATCTCCTCCAATTCCCCGTCCAGGCGGAGTGCCAGAACGGAGTTTCTGGTCCCGAGACGGAGTTTCTGGATGGTGGCGGCGTACTGGATGGTTTCTGGCAACTTCGACTTCCCGTCTCGCGTTTTTAGATCGAAACCTTTAAATAGTCCAGAGGGGGGGCGTAAGAGGCTGGCCGAGGCGGCCACACAGTAGGGCGGCGCGCCCCCCTCCAGGCCGCGCCGGCCTAGTGTGTGGGGGCCCTGGGCCTCCCCCAGGCCCGCCCTTCTGGCTCCGTGAATCTTCTGGAAAAATAAGTCCTTCGACATAAATTCCGGGGATTTTCCTGAAAGTTGAATTTCTGCACAAAAACGAGACACCAGGGCAATTATGCTGAAAACAACGTTAGTCCGTGTTATTTGTATCCAAAATACACAAATCAGAGGCAAAACAATAGCAAAAGTGTTCGGGAAAGTAGATACATTTTGGACGTATCAATGAGCTTACAAAATATATTCTCAATGGACTGGATGGTGAATATAATCCCCTTATTGCTTCCATTAAGGCTGTTTTGAGCACCAATCTCGCCAATATGTGCTACCAACTTACTCCAAATGATCATCGTCATATATAACATGTTGTTCGGGAAAGTAGATACGTTTTGGACGTATCAATGAGCTTACAAAATATATTCTCAATGGACTGGATGGTGAATATAATCCCCTTATTGCTTCCATTAAGGCTGTTTTGAGCACCAATCTCGCCAATATGTGCTACCAACTTACTCCAAATGATCATCGTCATATATACCATGTTGTTCGAGACCCATCGTCATATATAACCCCCTTATTGCTTCATATATAACACTTCACCGCCCGACTCGTCCCAACAATACTCACCACGATCCATATCGTGGTGATCGCGGTAATTACTACCCCTAGGAGCAGCGTTCGGATCCTCCTTGCAATGACCAATACCGTGGCTAGGAGCAGTACCATGGTGGCCAAGCACCTTACTGTTGTGGCTAGGACAATTATTGTGGCTGTGATCAGCAGCATGCTCCCGATTAGTACCGTGGCCATCAACAGAACCGTGTCAATGAGCAATACCATCCACGCCAACATGATCATAACCAAGGGCGTGGTGTACCCAAAGGGGGTGATGGACATGGCTACATCCCTTCCCCTTTCCAGAATGTTACTTTCCAAATTTGTAAGAAGTATGGACATCCTACGAATGAGTGTTGGTGGTACATGGATGGATATGATGATGATCGTCACCAGGAGCAAAGATGTGCATATGGTGTGGAGCCTAACTAGTACATGCACACTAGTGCTACTGATAAAATCAAAGGTGAATTAAACAAGCTTCATACTCGTGATGATTACATAGGCCGTGATCAAGTCCACAATGCTAGTGGAACATGTATGACAATTGAGCACATTGGTCATTTGATATTGCACACCCCTCATAGTTCCCTTCATTTGCGTAATATTTTGCATGTTCTTAGTGATTCCAAAAATTTATTATCTACGCACAAGATTTCCCTAGACAATAGTGCTTTGTTGAGTTCACCCATTTTTTGTTTCGATCAAGGATCATGCGATGAAGCAAATACTATTAATAGGTTCATGTCATGATGGTCTTCATCCTCTAGTGCCTATCCCCTCGGGGTCTCACAAGCATCCTTCGTCACCATCAAGCCACCATCATCCTCATGACACAACATTCTAGGGCGTTGATACGTCCAAAACATATCTACTTTTCCGAACACTTTTGCTATTGTTTGCCCTCTAATTTGTGTGTTTTGAATACAACTAACACAGACTAATACTGTTTTCAGCAGAATTGCTCTCGTGTCTCGTTTTTGTGCAGAAATCCAACTTTCAGGAAAATTCCCAAAAAATATCGCAAAGTCCATATTTCAGCTGAAGACTCATGGAGCCAGAAGACAAGACGGAGAAGGGCCACGAGGGGCCCACACCTGCCCTAGGCGCGGGCGAGGCTTGGCCGCGCCTAGGAGTGGTCTGGCCGCCTCGGCCACCCCGTCAACCTCTCCTCCCGACTATATTAAGACTCTGGCCCTAAAAACAGAGGGGGGTTTGACGTTTTTCCAGAAAGAGTTTTGCTGCTCCGCCGCCACCAGAAACCCTAATTCGGGAACCAGAAACTCCATTCTCTGGCACCCTGCCAGGACGGGGAATTGGAGGAGATCATCGCCATCGCCATCACCGACGCCTCTCCATCAACCATCCATGATTCCACCATCCATGTGTGAGTAATTCCCCGCTGTAGGCTGTAGTGGATGGTAGGGATTGGATGAGATTGTTCAGGTAATAGCTATAAGATTGTTATGGGCATAGTGCCTAGTATCCGTTGTTAGTATTTTTGACATTTTTGCAACTTGTTATGCTTAATGCTTGTCACTTTGGGCCCGAGTGTCATGATCTCATATCTAAACATGTTATTGATTCATGAGGATAATTATTGTTTTTGATCTTACCTGCAAGTTGTGTACACATATCGTCGTCCGGAACCGGAGGCCCCAAAGTAAAAGAAATTGAGATAACCGGAGGGGGTGGATGTGATGTGAGGATCACGCATGTTCATGGAGTGTTAATGCTTTGCTCCGGTACTTTATTAAAAGGAGTACCTTAATTACTAGTAGATTCCCTTGAGGCCCCGCTGCAAATGGGCTGGTAGGACAGAAGATGTCGTGCAAGTTTCTCATTGCGAGCACGCACGACTAAATAGGAACATACGCCTATGGTTATTTTATACTAGGATGCTTTTATCAATATTACTTGCAATGCTCACGTCTTGCTACTTATATGAACTATCTCATTCATGCAGCGTCCGTTCATCCATCCTTGTGCCTACAGTATTTTAATGTTGTTGTCTACTGCAATCATCGCTACTGCTGTTTTTATTTCATTGATGTTGTTACTTCACTACTACCACTGCCATAAAACTGTGTTGCGGTCAAAACCCACCGGCGGGCAGCGACGGGCAACACAGTAGAGCCGGGAACAACTTAGGGCTGCGGCTGGCCCTGGTCCCTCCGAGCGACGGCCCGCAAAGCCTCTGGTACGCACGTCCGATGCTGATGCAAGGGCGTGCCACCTGACCTATACCTGGTCAGGAAGGTGATGGAGATGCCTCGCTTAGTTTCCTGCATGGCATACACGTAAACATTAAATACGAGCCTCGATCGGCTCTCGGTTATCCCGTGAATCGGCTCAAGGAGCCGATCCACCCATGATTCGTACGAGGTGCACGAATATATGGTGGTCCTGCTTGATCAAGATAAAGCTAAAACGACCTACGACGATTTGGGGTTTTCACCGCATAATCGGATCATCCTACTCACGATTGGGCCTCGCGGCCACGCACGGTGATCGTAAGCCGATCCTAGATAGGGCCTAAAAACCAACACGAGGTTGATCCCCGGAACATCCCGTCTAGGACTAGCAAACGACACCCTACGTGCCGCTGGATCCTCCAACCCTTTGTAAGGCCTAACTATTGCAGATATTAAACTAATCCTTGAAGAACAAGGAGCAACCGTAACGGATCGGATCTACTAAATAATGATCAAGCGGGGTGCTGCCCCTACACCTAAGATAGGTGTAAGGGCGGCTAGATGCGTAAGGGTTGCACTACGACAACATATGATACGAAGAACAATGCTAACCCTAACACATCTAAGATAACTACGTTGCTCGCCATCAAAAAGGCTTCAGTACGAGCAACGCATGAACAACGTAAAGCTTGTGCTGCCTAGATCGCAAGATGCGATCTAGGCAGCATGATGCTTACCGGTAGAAACCCTCGAGACGAAGGAGTTGGCGATGCGCCGAGATTGATTTGTGGTTGAACGTTGGTTGTTGTTTATTTCATAAACCCTAGATACATATTTATAGTCCAAGGGACTTTCTCACGTGGGAATAATCCCAACCGTGCACGAGGCAAACTCTAACTAACCGACACGTAATCTACTATGTTACAGATACACGGGCTAACCAGCCCAAACCTTGCATATAAAGGCCGATTCACATATTTCTTCCATGTATATTCTTCAAGTCCATCTTGATCGCGGCCCACCTCTGACTCGGTCAAATTCTGGTGATAACACATGCCCCCCTGGTTTTGGAATTGATAATTCCAAAATCACTCTGCTTTTTCTTCGTCGGGTCATGTCATGGCAGAGCAGAACCGCCGCAGTATTCTTCATCATGAGGACTTGCCTTCTCAACTTCTCTGCACGATTTGACAATTTTGGCTCCATGATACGTCCAATTTGCATCACTATTTTATATCATAATTTGCTGTTATTCATTGATATATTTCATATTGGGATACAATACTTATGTTATTTTATCTATTTTGCATGTTTCATCATTATTGGAGGATCGAACACCGGAGCCGGATTCTCGCTGGAAAAAGCACCGTCGAACGCAATATTTCGGAAGATCAACTCTGGAAGGAAATTATACCAAAAATCCTATTTTTCAAGATGACGAAGGAAGCCAGAAGGAGGAGCCAGGAGCAGCCAGGGTGGGCCCACACCCTAGGGCGGCGCGGCCCAGGCCCTGGCCGCGCCGGCCTATGGTCTGGGGGGCCCACGACCCTTTTCGCCTCCTTTTCTTCGCCAAACCCTTCGTCCCGAAGACCTAAGCCACAGAGGGTACCTCGCGAAGAGTTACAGCCCGCCTCGCGGGGCGGAGAACACCGAGAGAAAAGAGCTCTCCGGCGGGCAGGAATCCGCCGGGAAATTCCCTCCGGAGGGGGAAATCGACGCCATCGTCACCGTCATCGAGCTGGACATCATCGCCATCACCATCATCATCATCTCCACCATCATCACCGCCGTCATCACCGCTGGACACCGCCACCGCCGTAGCAATTTGGGTTTGATCTTGATTGTTTAATAGGGGAAACTCTCCCGGTATCGATTCCTACTTGTTGTTGATGCTATTGAGTGAAACCATTGAACCAAGTTTATGTTCAGATTGTTATTCATCATCATATCACCTCTGATCATGTTCCATATGATGTCTCGTGAGTAGTTCGTTTAGTTCTTGAGGACATGGGTGAAGTCTAAATGTTAGTAGTGAATTATGGATGAGTAATATTCAATGGTGTGATATTTAAGTTGTGGTGTTATTCTTCTAGTGGTGTCATGTGAACGTCGACTACATGACACTTCACCATTTATGGGCCTAGGGGAATGCATCTTGTATTCGTTTGCCAATTGCGGGGTTGCCGGAGTGACAGAAACCTAAACCCCCGTTGGTATATCGATGCAGGAGGGATCGCAGGATCTCAGAGTTTAAGGCCGTGGTTAGATTTATTTCTTAATTACTTTCTTGTAGTTGCGGATGCTTGCAAGGGGTATAATCACAAGTATGTATTAGTCCTAGGAAGGGCGGTACATTAGCATAGGTTCACCCACACAACACTTATCACAACAATGAAGATTATTTAGCCGTATGTAGCGAAAGCACTAGACTAAAATCCCGTGTGTCCTCGAGAACGTTTGGTCATTATAAGTAAACAAACCGGCTTGTCCTTTGTGCTAAAAAGGATTGGGCCACTCGCTGCAATTGTTACTCTCGCACTTTACATACTCGTACTTTATTCAACCGTTACATCAAACCCCCCGAATACTTGTCTCGTGAGCATTTACAAGTGAATCCTTCATCGAAACCGCTTGTCAACACCTTCTGCTCCTCGTTGGGATCGACATTCTTACTTATCGAAGATACTACGATACACCCCCTATACTTGTGGGTCATCAAGACTATTTTCCGGCGCCGTTGCCGGGGAGTGAAGCGCTATTGGTAAGTGGAATTGGTAAGGAAAACCTTTATCGTTGTGCTGATTTTATTTCTCGCTCGTCGCTATAAGTCATTATGGAGAGATCTTCTCTTCATTTTCTATTTGGGAAATCTACTACTACCGCAACGGTAGTGGATGAGGCGCCAGGTGAGGAAGTAATACCATATAAAATACCTATGAAAATTATTGAACGTGTTATGGATAACCGCTATGAAGGGGATGGAACTATCCATCCCGGTGATCATTTACTGTTTTTGCATGAATTATGCGGTTTGTTCAAATGTGCAGGTATTGCTATGGATGAAGTGAGGAAGAAATTATTCTCTTTATCGCTGTCCCGGTAAGGCGGCGCATTGGTATAAATTACTCGGATAATGGGGATTCTCTTGAATGGAATGATATTGTGCCCCGGTTTTATTCTAAGTTCTATCCTCCAAGTGAAATTCATAAGGATCGGAATCGCATATATAATTTTTGGCCTCATGATGGAGAGAGTATTGCCCAAGCTTGGGGGAGATTGAAGTCTTTAATGCTCAAATGCCCCATTCATGAGCTTCCTGGTAATGTTATTATTGATAATTTCTATGCAAGACTTTCTTTTCAAGACAAGACCTTGCTGGATACTTCTTGTTCTGGATCATTTACACGCAACAAAGAAGAGTTTAAAAGGGACCTTCTTGATCGGATCCAAGAAAATACCGAAGGTTGGGAGAACGACAAAGATCGAGAATCGAGTATAATTTATGATTATAAATGCATTGAAGCTTTTATGGATACTTGATAAATTTCGTAATATGAGTGCTACATATGGTCTTGATTCTCAAGTTGTCTGTAAATCTTTATAAAGCTTTTGCCTCTCATTATGAATTGCCAAAGAAGAATTTTGATAAGTATCATGAACCGTATAAAGATAAAATTGATTCATCTATTAATAAATGTGTAGTGGTTGAAACTCGCTGATCATGTTATTCCTGAAGTTTATATTGAAAAAACTCCTTTCCCAGCTAAAATGAAAGAGTACTCTGTTACAAATAGTGCGGTTCATAAAAGTGAAAAGAAACCCGTAGAACCTGAAGAACAAATAAAAATTGAACCTGCTGTTGCAATAGTTAAAGATCTTGTGACTGAAAATGTGGAGGATGGTCATATTATTTTCTGTGAAGATGCTTCACACATTGTTTCACATCCTAAAAAACCCAAACAAGCTAGTGTTCCTATGCTATCTCGTTAGAATTGGTGATCATTGCTATTATGGATTATGTGATATTGGTGCAAGTGTTAGTGCTATTCCGTATGAGCTTTACACTGAGATTATGCATGAAATTGATTCTTGTGAACTTGAAGATATTGATGTGGTTATTCAGCTGGCTAATAGAGAAACTATTTCTCCAATTGGTATTGTTCGAGATGTGGAAGTTCTATGCGGTAAGATTAAATATCCTGCTGACTTTTTGGTACTTGGTTCTGCCGCTAGTGATTATTGTCCTATTATTTTTGGTAGACCTTTTCTAAATACTTGTGGAGCTATTATAGATTGCAAGAAAGAGAAAATTTTGACTAAATTTGCTGGTGAATCTTATGAGTTTAACTTCTTTAATTTACTAAAACTCCTTATAAAGCTGATTTGCCTAGTAATGATTTTAAAATGGAGCAGTGTGCATCTATTGTTCTTGTTCCTAATAATCCTTTGCAGCAACATTTGGAGGATAGCGAGAGTGAAATTTTTAGGAAAGAAAGAGATGAGCTTGAGGAAATTTTTCTTCGCCAACCTATTCTCAAGCATGATTTACCTAGTGGAAGATTTGGGTACAACACCGCCACCAAAGGAAGATCCCGTTTTTGATTTAAAGCCTTTACTTGATAATCTTAAATATGCTCATATTGATGATAAGAAAATATATCCTGTTATTATTAGTTCTAAGCTTTCAGAGATTGAGGAAGAAAGGTTATTGGAAATATTGAAGAAGCATCGAGGCGCTATTGGCTACACTCTTGATGATTTGAAGGGGATTTCTCCTTCTATTTGCCAACATGCTATTAATATGGAAGATGATGCAAAGCCTCGTTGTTGAACCTCAGCGTCGTCTAATTCCAAAGATGAAGGAAGTGGTAAGGAATGAGGTATTACGACTTCTTGAAGCTGGTATTATATATCCTATTGCCGATAGTAGATGGGTTAGTCCCGTGCATTGTGTTCCCAAGAAAGGAGGTATGATCTGTTGTGCCTAATGATAATGATGAGCTCATTCCTCAAAGAGTAGTTGTAGGGTATAGAATGTGCATTGATTTTCGAAAAGTTAATAAAGTTACTAAGAAAGATCATTACCCTTTACCATTTATTGATCAAATGCTAGAAAGATTATCTAAAAATACTCATTTTTGTTTTCTTGATGGTTATTCCGGGTTTTCACAAATTGCTCGTTAAAGCTAAAGATCAAGAGAAAACCACCTTTACTTGTCCCTATGGAACTTATGCTTATAGACGCATGCCTTTTGGTTTATGTAATGCTCCTCGCTACTTTTCAAAGATGCATGTCTGCTATTTTTCATGGTTTTTGTGAAAGTATTGTAGAGGTATTCATGGATGATTTTTCCGTCTATGGGAATTCTTTTGATAGTTGCTTGCGAAACCTTGATAAAGTTTTGCAGAGATGTGAAGAAACTAACCTTGTTCTTAATTGGGAGAAATGCCACTTTATGGTTAATGAAGGAATTGTATTGGGACATAAAATTTCCGAGAGAGGTATTGAAGTTGATAGAGCTAAAGTTGAAGCAATTGAGAAGATGCCCTATCCGAGGGACGTTAAAGGTATTCGTAGTGTTCTTGGTCATGCTGGGTTTTATAGGAGATTTATTAAAGATTTCTCTAAGATTTCAAAGCCTCTTACTAATCTTCTTCAAAAAGATGTACCATTTGTTTTTGATGATGATTGTAAGGAAGCTTTTGAAACTCTTAAGAAAGCCTTAACAACTGCCTCCTATAGTTGAACCTCCCGATTGGAACTTACCCTTTGAAATTATGTGTGATGCTAGTGATTTTGTCTGTAGGCGCTGTTCTTGGACAGCGAGTAGATAAAAAACTGAATGTTATTCATTATGCTAGTAAAACTCTTGATGCTGCTCAAAGAAATTATGCTACAACTGAAAAAGAATTATTAGCTGTAGTTTTTGCTTGTGATAAATTTAGATCTTATATTGTTGATTCAAAAGTTACTATTCATACTGATCATGCTGCAATTAGATACCTAATGACAAAGAAAGATGCTAAGCCTAGGCTTATTAGATGGGTACTTCTTTTGCAAGAATTTGATCTACATATTGTAGACAGGAAAGGTGCTGATAATCCTGTTGCTGATAATTTGTCTAGATTGGAAAATATTGCTTATGATCCTGTTCCTGTTAATGATAGTTTTCCAAATGAACAATTGGCTGTAATAAAGGTGAACTCGCGAGACAGTCCTTGGTATGCTGATTATGCTAACTTTATTGTTTCCAAGTACTTGCCTCCAACCTTTTCAGCTCAAGCAAAGGAGGAAATTCTTTTATGATTTGAGGCATTATTTCTGGGATGACCCACACTTATATAAAGAAGGAGTGGATGGTATTATGCGAAGATGTGTTCCCGAATATGAACAACAGGAGATATTGAGTAAATGTCATGGTAGTGCTTATGGAGGACATCACGCCGGAGAAAGAACCGCGCAAAAGGTTCTACAATCAGGTTTTTATTGGCCAACTCTTTTCAAAGATGCGAGAAAGTTTATTTTATCTTGTGATGAATGCCAAAGTGTTGGTAATATCTCCAGTACGCAATGAAATGCCTATGAATTATACTCTTGTTATTGAACCGTTTGATTGTTGGGGATTTGACTTCATGGGACCTTTTCCGTCTTCGAA
The DNA here is from genome assembly GCF_022539505.1 of Lolium rigidum. Lineage (NCBI taxonomy): Eukaryota > Viridiplantae > Streptophyta > Magnoliopsida > Poales > Poaceae > Lolium > Lolium rigidum. Next base: position 57,764,170 of record NC_061510.1, on the reverse strand, counting down.
GGTAACACTCATATACTCGTTGCTGTTGATTATGTTACTAAATGGGTGGAAGCTATACCTACAAAAAGTGCTGATGGTGAGACCTCTTTAAGAATGCTCTTAGAAATTATTTTTCCTAGATTTGGAGTACCTAGATATATTATGACCGATGGAGGTTCTCATTTTATTCATGGAGGTTTTAGAAAAAACTCTTGCTAGGTATGGTATTAATCATAGAATTGCTTCCGCTTATCATCCTCAAACTAGTGGTCAAGTAGAATTATCAAATAGAGAGATTAAATCTATTTTGCAAAAGACCGTTAATAAAACCGTAAAGAATTGGGCTAGTAAATTGAAGGATGCACTTTGGGCTTATAGAACTGCTTATAAAAATCCCATGGGAATGTCACCTTATAAAATGGTTTATGGGAAAGCTTGTCATTTACCTTTAGAACTAGAGCACAAAGCTTATTGGGCTGTTAGAGAATTAAATAAAGATCCTAAACTTGCCGGTGATAAGAGGTTGTTGCAATTGAGTTCCCTAGATGAATGGAGAAGTGAGGCTTATGAAAATGCTAAACTCTTTAAAGAGAAAGTTAAAAAATGGCATGATAGGAGGATTATCAAAAGAGAATTTAATATTGGGGATAAAGTCCTATTGTATTGGTCTCGTCTCGCATTCTTTGCATGGAAATTACTCTCGAAATGGGAAGGACCATATGTTGTCGAGGAGGTGTATCGTTCAGGAGCAATCAAAATTAGCTCTCTCCAAGGCAATGCTACGCAAGTGGTGAATGGACAAAGACTCAAGCATTATATCTCGGTGATTCCTATAATGTTGATGTCGATATTATTCAAGTGGAGACACCGGAAGATTTCATCAAAGGGCAAATTGACAATCCGCCGAACTCGACTTTGAATAGGTAACAGTACTGGTAATGAAAAGTACGCAATTTACCTTCCGAACTATATTTTTGCTGTTTTTGGAAAATATGAGAAATTACGAGTTCGAAACGGAGTGGAAAGGACGCACGAGGGCGCGGCACCATAGGCCGGCGCGGCCAAGCCTGGGCCCGCGCCGCCCTATGGTTTGGCCGCTCCGTCCCCTCTTTCCGACTCTGGTTCGATCTGGTACTTTCCTTATGTCGTGAAAATTTTTGCTATATAATCCCCCGGACTCCTGGAGGTCCGTATATCGTGTTCTCGACGTGTTTTGTTTCGAGCTGTTTCTGCCAGGATCTGTTTTCAGTTTAGAAGCACCATGGTTTCCAAGAACAAGGGCAAGGAGTTTCCGGATGAAGATGATCGAGATCTTGGGTGGAAAGAGGAAGACAAGGACGTCAAGAAAGAAGATGAAGAAGAGGAGGAGGAAGACTCGCGCGCACACCCGCGTGCTACCATCGCAAGCATCAAGGTGGTGGACAACCCTTTTAGTGCAAACAAGAGCGCAAGAATTCGCACCGGAGGAGCAGTCCCACGTCACTACCTAGCTCCGAAAACATCTCCATCGTGCACTCATCACCCCTTCCACAATCTACTTTTCAATAATCAAATTGAAGGGACTCCCAAGGCGGCATTGCCTAGCCGGTGGGATATAGATCGCTCTAACACCGCAGAGAGAAGGAGCCCGAGGTCGAAGAGTGGGGAAATAACTCCAGGAGCTGGGACTCGCCATCAGACGTACTCTTTAACCGCGTCGAGCACAACTCCGAGATGATTCGCAATCTTATACACAGGATTGACGAGCTTCAGGAGCTTATTGAGAAGCTTGTCAGGAATTCATCACCACCATCGCCGAAGGAGTAATTCATCATCGGTATTGGCATCCCCTTGGTTTGTTCCAAGCTTGGGGGAGTGCCGCGGTATCACATTATCACTACCTTTTACTTTTATTGTCAAGTAGTGTCATATCATGAGTAGGAAAGTTATCGTATAAGATGGGTTGCGTTTGGAAGTATCTCTCCTTTAGTTGGTTATCTATGTATCCCTTGGTGTGAGTTATCGTTATGGAATATTAATGAGAAGTCTTATCATTTACATATTGCACATCTTATTTTAGTTTGCAATCTCTATGATTCATCTTGTTGTTAGTATTGGTATCACTTTGGGAGCATTGAATAAATCTATTTGGTTTTGGCAAACTTAGCATTGGTCAATAGCAACAACACTTTGAGGTTTAAATAGAAAAGAGAAATACATGTAGATGTTTCATTGTCTTTCTTGTTAGCTCATAGCTTATTATTCTGAAGTTAAAATTGTTTGTGCTTACAAGGAAGATGCATGATTGTTTCTATCACATGTATATTTGTTTGTTTCCCTCGACTCTTATGCTTGCTAATTAACCTTGCTAGCCAAAGACCTGTACTGAGAGGGAATACTTCTCGTGCATCCAAACCTTAAACCAAACCTATGCCATTTGTGTCCACCATACCTACCTACTACATGGTATTTTCTGCCATTCCAAGTAAATACTTCATGTGCTACCTTTAAACAATTCAAAACTTAGTATCTCTTATTTGTGTCAATGTTTCATAGCTCATGAGGAAGTATGTGGTGTTTTATCTTTCAATCTTGTTGGGCAATTTCCACCAATGGACTAGTGGCTTCATCCGCTTATCCAATAATTTTGCAAAAAGAGCCGGCAAAGGGATTCCTGATCCCAAATTAATTAAACTAAATAGACACTCCTCCATGGTATGTGATTGATGGACGGCACCCGAAGGATTCGGTTAGCCATGGCTTGTGTAAGCAAAGGTTGGGGGAGTGTCATCATCATAATAAAACTTAAATAAAAAGGCACTCCTTCATGGTATGAGATTGTTGGCGTGCACCCGAGGATTCGGTTAGCCATGGTTTGTGAAAGAAAGGTTGGAAGGAGTGCCACACAAAATGAAAATAATATGGGAGCCGCTCTTAGGAGGTTGTCTGGCAAGGGGGTTGGAGTACCCGCTACCAGTCGTTGACAACAACAAACACCTCTCAAAATATTACTTTTATTACCTCTATATGATTGCAAAACTGAAAAAGCTCTAGCACATGATTTAATCCCTGCTTCCTCTCGCGAAGGGCCTGTCTTTTACTTTATGTTGAGTCAGTAAACCTATTTCCCTCCATCTCAAGCAAGCATTTGAGTAGTTGTGATCAAACCATTATATTGTGATCTGCTACATCATGTCTTTTATTCTTCTTTGTTTAGTACAAGTTTTATCTGAATGAATATAGCTTTGCAAGTTATCAATGATCATGAGAAGACCATTATGATTGAGTATGCAAGTTGTGCCTTATAAACTTTAACATGAGAGCGCTGCTCAATGAGATAAAGATAATCTGTTAATTGTTCTCTGACCAAGAACGGAGTTTGCCATCACCAATCATGATTTCTCATGCACTTTTACTTGTGATTACCTTATACTTGTTTCAATATGAGTTATAAGAGGTTGTTTACTATAATATCCTGTGTGAATGAATATGATGCTTCTTGTCCGTATTTTATTTATCGACTCTTCACTCCATAAACATGTGGTCATGTCTATCGAGTTCGGCTCGCTTGGGGACAAGCGAAGTCTAAGCTTGGGGGGAGTTGATACGTCCAATTTGCATCACTATTTTATATCATAATTTGCTGTTATTCATTGATATATTTCATATTGGGATACAATACTTATGTTATTTTATCTATTTTGCATGTTTCATCATTATTGGAGGATCGAACACCGGAGCCAGGATTCTGCTGGAAAAAGCACCGTCGTAACGCAATATTTCGGAAGATCAACTCCGGAAGGAAATTATACCAAAAATCCTATTTTTCAAGATGACGAAGGAAGCCGGAAGGAGGAGCCAGAGCAGCCAGTGGTGGGCCCACACCCTAGGGCGGCGCGGCCCAGGCCCTGGCCGCGCCGGCCTATGGTCTGGGGGGCCCACGACCCTTTTCGCCTCCTTTTCTTCGCCAAACCCTTTGTCCCGAAGACCTAAGCCACGGAGGGTACCTCGCGAAGAGTTACAGCCGCCTCCGCGGGGCGGAGAACACCGGAGAGAAAAGAGCTCTCCGGCGGCAGTGAATCCGCCGGGGAAATTCCCTCCGGGAGGGGGAAATCGACGCCATCGTCACCGTCATCGAGCTGGACATCATCGCCATCACCATCATCATCATCTCCACCATCATCACCGCCGTCATCACCGCTGCACACCGCCACCGCCGTAGCAATTTGGGTTTGATCTTGATTGTTTGATAGGGGAAACTCTCCCGGTATCGATTCCTACTTGTTGTTGATGCTATTGAGTGAAACCATTGAACCAAGTTTATGTTCAGATTGTTATTCATCATCATATCACCTCTGATCATGTTCCATATGATGTCTCGTGAGTAGTTCGTTTAGTTCTTGAGGACATGGGTGAAGTCTAAATGTTAGTAGTGAATTATGGATGAGTAATATTCAATGGTGTGATATTTAAGTTGTGGTGTTATTCTTCTAGTGGTGTCATGTGAACGTCGACTACATGACACTTCACCATTTATGGGCCTAGGGGAATGCATCTTGTATTCGTTTGCCAATTGCGGGGTTGCCGGAGTGACGAAACCTAAACCCCGTTGGTATATCGATGCAGGAGGGATCGCAGGATCTCGCAGTTTAAGGCTGTGGTTAGATTTATTTCTTAATTACTTTCTTGTAGTTGCGGATGCTTGCAAGGGGTATAATCACAAGTATGTATTAGTCCTAGGAAGGGCGGTACATTAGCATAGGTTCACCCACACAACACTTATCACAACAATGAAGATTATTTAGCCGTATGTAGCGAAAGCACTAGACTAAAATCCCGTGTGTCCTCGAGAACGTTTGGTCATTATAAGTAAACAAACCGGCTTGTCCTTTGTGCTAAAAAGGATTGGGCCACTCGCTGCAATTGTTACTCTCGCACTTTACATACTCGTACTTTATTCAACTCGTTACATCAAACCCCCCGAATACTTGTCTGTGAGCATTTACAGTGAATCCTTCATCGAAACTGCTTGTCAACACCTTCTGCTCCTCGTTGGGATCGACATTCTTACTTATCGAAGATACTACGATACACCCCCTATACTTGTGGGTCATCACTCCACCTCCTCGGAAACTGCTCGAGCAATAAATCTCTATTCCATCCACTTTATTTAAAGCATCGAACAGTTCACCTCTTTATCCCTCTGCTCCAATTTAGCCGTCAGCCAAAAAACCCTCTCCTTCCATAGCCATGTCGTCCTCTTCCTCCTCTTCCGTTTCTCTCCAATCCTCTTCCTCCAGCGAGTCGATTCCAGAGCACAACCAGATGGAGGCGTACAACCGGCGCGCTCCCAAGCATTGGGACAAGCGGGAGTGGGACTTCGATTTCGTGCCAGAGGGCGAGGACCTCGTCTGGTCAGATGGGGCCATGCCCCTAACTGACGGGGAGGATGACCTCTGATTCCTGATTGACGGAGCACTGGAGGCGGAGAGCGACGACGACGACCCTCCCTTCCGAAGTAAATTCACCTCCATCACCAAAGAAGAAGAAGAGGACGACGAAGACGAAGAAATCTCCTCCGACACGAAGAAGGAACAGGAGGACGACACCTCCTCCGACGAACCGCCGCCAAAGCGCATCCGTAGCTGGGCTTGGTCAGATGAGGATGATGATGATGACGAGGAAGAAGCCTCCGCTGAAGGTTACAGTAGCAGCAACGAAGAACTCGCCGACAGCAGCAATGACGGCGGCTATCCCAGCGATGGCGAAGACAGCAACAGCCCTTAGAGTAGGGACCTATTAGCATAGGATTAGCTGTAGTAATCTGTTCCTTTTGTTGAACAATCGGCTTCTCTTTGTAAGAAATCTTATTATTAATGAAAAAACTTCTTCTGATTTTGCCGATGTCCTTTATGCTGATTTAGCCGATTTTTCCTCATCTGTCTTTGTCGATTATTGGCCTAACCAATGCTTAATGTCCGGTGGCAACGCATTAGTTTCTCACGATATTCTGCGAGACAAGCCAATTCATTCATCCCTCCAAGTCAGCCAGCTCCGCCGATGACGATAGCACTTGGTACAGTTGATCGCAGCAGGCCGGCGATTTGGGCTTGAGCGGGCGTCTTTAAGAGAGACCTGGAACTGTTGCTGAATCAGCTTGGATGCTGAAACTGATAACTCTGTAACAAAAGCACCACTCTTCAGAATAGTTGCGATGTAGAGCCAGCTGATTCCAACAAAATCGGCTTCAAGAACCTTTTGGGCGAGTTGCCCCCCGAGCCTCATCCAAGGCGAGAATAGTCGTGAATCAGCTAAATGTGTCGCCATCGGCTTTCAAGTTATAATGCAAAGCCGGCCGATTCCAACAAAATCGGCTCTCCAGAGCAAAGATATTTCAGGGCAAGCTGCCCCCCGAGCCTCTTGATTTCCGGGAGAGCCGACGCACTGAAAAGCTTCGAAAAGATCAGCAAATCTGTTCCTTGAACTAAGAAGCCTCAAACATAATGGCTTTCCAACTCCTCCTAGTTCAACCCTTTGCGCCTTGCTGATCAGATTGGTTCATCATCTTTGGCAGACTAATGCAACTTCTGGTGAGGATGTTTTTGAATTTCTGATGCCTCCCAAGACTCTGGACGTAACAACCTCTGAAAGTGACATCAATCAAACCGCCACCTTGGTCCATGCCAGGCAGAACCCCATAGCCGCTTGATTCGTCATCGGCTGTGCTCATGCTCCTAGGGTAGGTATGCTCCCTTTGTTGGACTCACCCTTAACCTGATCTGCATGCTTACACTGGTACTGCTGAACTTGGAGATTTGCAGAAGGAGTTGGAAGTCTTGAGAAGGAATTTATCAGTAGAGCCTCTCCTTGTAACTCAACAACCGCTCCATCAAGCTTCTGCTTATATCAGCTGTACCTCTTGAGTCGATGGCCATGCATCGGCTTTCTATTCTAAAGTCGATGTCTGTGCACCGGCTGTATACCCATTGCGAGTATATTTTATATATTTTTTTTTACTGGCCGATTTTTTCTATCGGCCCCCAATATTTCACTGCACACATGTTTATCTGCACATGTTCATCTGCACATGTTCATCTGATGATTAGATGCCCCCCGAGCCGAATCTGCCAGGTGACTGCAGATATCGGCTTTGTGGTTAGCCAAGGTACTGTATTTGCACGTCGGCTCCGTTAGGATTCGTGTTGACTCTCATCCGCCGACGTGACCACTGCCCAACAGATTGATGTTGAACACAAGCAGAACATGTGGTGAAGATAATTTTGGCCGATTGCTGGAATCGGCCTCCATATTGATTGAAGTGCTTAATGAAGGTTTTGTAATGTTCCTTCATAGATCTTTGGAGTCGATCCCAAGGATCGGCCTCGCCACGTTTGCTCCTCGTTTTGCTCTTGCTACTTGGCCAGGCCGGTGGATAAGACCAGCCTAACCTCATCCTTTGTCATGCCGATGTGCTCGCCGTCGTCCACCTTGAGTGCATCGTTTAATCCTGGAGCACTAAACTCCGTTGGAAGGATGAGCACCATGTTTGTGCCAGCCGATGTTTCATCATCGGCTTTCCTTTGCTTGGGGTGCCACTCCATCTTCTGTGGTCGACCCTCTTCATCCAGAGTTCGCTGAATTTTCGCGGCCAGATCAGGCCGTGCCTTCCTTAGCGTGTGCAGGTATAACCTTTCGGCTTCCTCCAAGCCACGCAGTCGCTGAACCCTACGCTTTTGGGAGCGGCTGAGTCCATCAGGGCACCACCTTGGCCGGTGGTACCTGTCTTCTTCTTCTTCTCCCTCGTCTTCCAAATCCTCGAGATCTTCCATCCGAGGGGACTCAGCCTGTTTGCTTCGAGGCGGGAGAGGCCCTAAGCGTTGGAACACGGACACGTTGGCTGCCTCCTTCTTCTTCTGGTTACATTCTGGGCAATTTCCGATTGTAGGCAATCGGCTCATTCCTGAATCCCAGCAGTGTCTGAAGAAGGGACAGTCCCAGTGCCTATCTTCGTCATCTCGCTCCCTTGACTCTCCTCTGGCACGGCGCTCGTATTCCTCCTCATTGCGATCATGCCGACGATGTCTTCTGGCTTCTCTAGCCAGACGGTCTCTTTCATCATCATCGCTGGATCGTCGGCGTTGGTCATACTGACTCACATACTTGTTGAGGAGGTGATCAGAGAGGGGTCGCTGATATCTTATGTTCTTCACTTCTCCCTCTGTGATGTAACGCTTGCCATCGTGACGGAGCCGATCGCGTGGAGCGGCCTCCTCTGTGTCCTTGCTACGAGAGCAGCTGCCCTCGTCTCCATCCTTGCCAGCGTGGTGTCCAAGTCCTACCATGTTGATGCTGAACGAGGATCCTGGCTGGCAACCTTCAGGGTAAGTGCATTCCACCATGTTAACGGCGGGGAAGGGGTGGGTGTCGACCTTCATGGCGTACTGGTTGAAAATCGGACGTCCTTGTTCTATCGCCATTTGGATCTGCCGACGCCACACCCTGCGGTCGTTGGTGGCATGGGAGACCGAGTTGTGCCATTTGCAGTACGGCTTTCCGTTCAGCTCCTGTACCGTGGGGATTTTGAGGCCTTCGGGTATCTTCAACTGCTTCTCCTTGAGTAGGAGGTCGAAGATTTGCTCAGTTTTGGTCACGTCAAAATCGAACCCTCTGGGCGGACCTGGTGGCTTCACCCATTTGCAGGACACGGGGGTTGCCCCCCGAGTCCATTCAGCCACTGCTACCTCTTGATCTCCCGCAGAACCTTCGTCTTCATCTGCCTCGACCAGGACTACTGCACGCTTGAATTTGTCCTGGTACAAGTCCGGGTGGCGCTGTTCATATGCCGACAGTTTCTGAACCATGTGCGCCAGTGAAGGGTAATCTGCTTGGGAGGCCATGTCCTTGAGCGGCGCTGCAAGGCCTGCCACTGCCAACTCGACTGCTTCCTTTTCAGTCACACGAACCGAATAGCATCGGTTCCTAAGATTCCTGAAGCGCTGGATGTATTCTGCCACAGTTTCTCCACGCTTCTGTCGTATTTGTGCTAGATCGGCAAGGCCAGACTCGGAAGCCTCTGAATGGTACTGCATGTGGAACTGTTCTTCCAACTGCTTCCAAGTCCGGATCGAGCCTGGTGGCAACGAGGTGTACCACCCGAAAGCCGATCCCGTGAGGGACTGTGCGAAGAACCTCATGCTTAGTGGATCCGATACTGAGGCCGTTCCTAGCTGTGCCAAATATCGGCTCACATGCTCGATGGAGCTGGAACCATCTGATCCACTGAATTTGGAGAAATCCGGAAGCCGATATTTGGGTGGTAGCGGGATCAATTCGTACTCGTCGGGGTACGGCTTGGAATAGCCGATTGCCCTCCTTTTCGGCACCATGCCGAACTGGTCTCTCAGTATGGCACTGATTTGATCCGCGGTACTGGCTGTAGGAGTCGAACTCTGAAGATTCGCCGGGGTGGCGTACTTAGCCAGCCATGCTTGCTTTTCCAGCTCTGAGCCAACTGCGGGAGCTGAGCTCTGGAGGTTCGTCGGGGTGGCATACTTAGCTAGCCACGTTTGCTTCTCGAGATCTGTCGCTGACGTTCCTCCCGTTTTTCCAGAAGTCCCTGATGCAGCGGCCTGGTTTGTGAGTGCCCAGTTACCGCAGTCTGGCACATATGTGCACATGTACCCGTAAGGGATCTCCTTAGGCGCCTCCTGCAAGAACTGGCAGTCACTAGGGTCACCACCGATCTTGTAGACGACGAATGCCGGTGAGTTCGGCACTTCTGGTGCTGCCAACGCAAATGGCAGCGGTGGACGGGACTGGAGTGGCAACTCTCCTTGATGTGTCCCGAGAGCTGGTCCTGACGGCGAGTACTGGTGCCTCATGATCTCCTGGATCACCCGAAGAGCGACACGCTCCAAAGTGTTCACCAGGTTCTCAGAGTGGCGGTGTAGCGAGTGAGCTACCATGTAGTTGATCTCTCGCCGCGGGGACTCGGTGCGTTCTTCCGATGGGGCGGATAGGTCTATTCCATCGAGCGCACCGTCAGGCGAGAACCCCTTCCACCTGATGCCATGTGAACGGGTTCTGTGAAAAGAGCCGATGAGATCGGCCTCGAGGATAGCTTTGACCTCGTCATACTTTTTCTTGAGCTCGTCGGTCAGATCCTCGTACGTGACTGGAGTGCCGTCCGCCATCTCAGATGTAGATGGCGATGTGGTTGATGATGAAGCTAGTCCCACCGGGCGTGCCAGAATGTGTTGCGGTCAAAACCCACCGGCGGGCAGCGACGGGCAACACGAGTAGAGCCGGGAACAACTTAGGGCTGCGGCCGGCCCCGGTCCCTCCGAGCGACGGCCCGCAAAGCCTGCGGTACGCACGTCCGATGCTGATGCAAGGGCGTGCCACCTGACCTATACCTGGTCGGGAAGGTGATGGAGATGCCTCGCTTAGTTTCTGCATGGCATACACGTAAACATTAAATACGAGCCTCGATCGGCTCTCGAGTTATCTCGTGAATCGGCTCAAGGAGCCGATCCACCCATGATTCGTACGAGGTGCACGAATATATGGTGGTCCTGCTTGATCAAGATAAAGCTAAAACGACCTACGATGATTTGGGGTTTTCACCGCATAATCGGATCATCCTACTCACGATTGGGCCTCGCGGCCACGCACGGTGATCGTAAGCCGGTCCTAGATAGGGCCTAAAAACCAACACGAGGTTGATCCCCGGAACATCCTGTCTAGGACAAGCAAACGACACCCTACGTGCCGCTGGATCCTCCAACCCTTTGTAAGGCCTAACTATTGCAGATATTAAAATAATCCTTGAAGAACAAGGAGCAACCGTAACGGATCGGATCTACTAAATAATGATCAAGCGGGGTGCCGACCCTACACCTAAGATAGGTGTAAGGGCGGCTAGATGCGTAAGGGTTGCACTACGACAGCATATGACACGAAGAACAATGCTAACCCTAACACATCTAAGATAACTACGTTGCTCGCCATTAAAAAGGCTTCGGTACGAGCAACGCATGAACAACGTAAAGCTTGTCTTGCCTAGATCGCAAGATGCGATCTAGGCAGCATGATGCTTACCGGTAGAAACCCTCGAGACGAAGGAGTTGGCGATGCGCCGAGATTGATTTGTGGTTGAACGTTGGTTGTTGTTTATTTCATAAACCCTAGATACATATTTATAGTCCAAGGGACTTTCTAACGTGGGAATAATCCCAACCGTGCACGAGGCAAACTCTAACTAACCGACACGTAATCTACTATGTTACAGATACACGGGCTAACCAGCCCAAACCTTGCATATAAAGGCCGATTCACATATTTCTTCCATGTATATTCTTCAAGTCCATCTTGATCGCGGCCCACCTCTGACTCGGTCAAATTCTGGTGATAACAAACTGCTACTATTGATAAACTGTTGCAAGCAAGTCTATTTCCAGGTGCAAGTGAATTGACAACTCATCTATTAAATCTTATAAATATTCTTTGGCCCCCCTTATGTCGAATCAATAAATTTGGGTTTTACTTCCCTCGAATACTATTGCGATCCCCTATACTTGTGGGTCATCAAGACTATTTTCTGGCGCCGTTGCCAGGGAGCTTAGCTTTATTTATAAGCCCACTTGAAGGTGATATTGTTCGCTGCAATTTATTTATTATGGTGAAAGATCGTGAAGTGAAGTGATAACCCACAAGTATAGGGGGTGTATCGTAGTATCTTCGATAAGTAAGAATGTTGATCCCAACGAGGAGCAGAAGGTGTTGACAAGCAGTTTCGATGAAGGATTCACTGTAAATGCTCACGGACAAGTATTCGGGGGTTTTAATGTAACGGATGAATAAAGTACGAGTAAGTAAAGTGCGAGAGTAATAATTGCAGCGAGTGGCCCAATCCTTTTTAGCACAAAGGACAAGCCGGTTTGTTTACTTATAATGACCAAACGTTCTCGAGGACACACGGGATTTTAGTCTAGTGCTTTCGCTACATACGGCTAATTAATCTTCATTGTTTTGATAAGTGTTGTGTGGGTGAACCTATGCTAATGTACCGCCCTTCCTAGGACTAATACATACTTGTGATTATACCCCTTGCAAACATCCGCAACTACAAGAAAGTAATTAAGATAAATCTAACCACATCCTTAAACTCTGAGATCCTTCTATCCCTCCTGCATCGATATACCAACGGGGGTTCAGGTTTCTGTCACTCCGGCAACCCCGCAATTGGCAAACGAGTACAAGATGCATTCCCCTAGGCCCATAAAGGTGAAGTGTCGTGTAGTCGACGTTCACACGACACCACTAGAAGAATAACACCACAACTTAAATATCATAACATTGAATATTACTCAACCATACTTCACTACTAACATTTAGACTTCACCCATGTCCTCAAGAACTAAACGAACTACTCACGAGACATCATATGGAACATGATCAGAGGTGATATGATGATGAATAACAATCTGAACATAAAACTTGGTTCAACGGTTTCACTCAATAGCATCAATAACAAGTAGAAATCAACACCGGGAGAGTTTCCCCTATCAAACAATCAAGATCAAACCCAAATTGTTACAGCGGTGACGGCGTGCAGCGGTGGAGACGGCGGTGATGATGATGATGATGATGATGATGATGATGATGGTGGTGGAGATGATGTCCAGCTCGATGACGGTGACGATGGCGTCGATTTCCCCCTCCGGGAGGAAATTTCCCCGGTGGATCTCAGCCTGCTGGAGAGCTCTTTTCTCTCTGGTGTTCTCCGCCCTGCAGAGGCGGCTGTGACTCTTCGTGACTTTTTTCTCCTCGAGCTTAGGTTTTTGGGACGAAGAAATACGTGAAGGAGAGAGGGCCAGAGGGGGCTGTGGGCCCCCTCCTCACATGGCGGCGCGGCCAAGGCAGGGCCCGCGCCAGCCTATGAGGGGGGCCCATGGTGGCCCTCCTCGGCTCCTCCTTCTGGCTCTCGTCATCTTCTGGAAAAATAGGATTTTTCATATAAATTCCGTCAATTGTTGATCTTCCGAAATATTGCATTCTGACGGCGCCTTTTCCAGCAGAATCCTGACTCCGGTACGCGATCCTCCAATAATCGTGAAACATGCAAAATAGATGAAATAACATAAGTATCATCTCCAAATATGAAATATATCAATGAATAACAGCAAATTATGATATAAAATGGACGTATCAACTCCCCCAAAGCTTAGACTTCGCTTGTCCCGAAGCGAAACTGAACTCGGTAAACAGGACCACATGTTTATGGAGTGAAGAGTCGATAAATCAAATACGGACAAGAAGCATCATATTCATTCACACAAGACATTCTAGTAAACAACTTCCTCATATAACTCAACTTGAAACAAGTATAAGGTAATCACAAATAAAGGTGCATAAGAAATCATAATTGGTGATGGCAAACTTCGTTCTTGGTCAGAGAACAATTAACAGGTTATACTTACCTTATCGAGCAGCGCTCTCATGTTAAAGTTTATATGGCACAACTTGCATACTCAATCATAATAGTTTCCTCATGATCATTGATAACTTGCAAAGCTATATTCATTCAGATAAAACTTATACTAAACAAGGAAGAATAAAAGACATGATGAAGCAAATCACAATATAATGGTTTGATCACAACAACTCAAATGCTTGCTTAAGATGGAGGGAAATAGGTTTACTGACTCAACATAAAGTAAAATACAGGCCCTTCGCAGAGGGAAGCAGGGATTAAATCATGTGCTAGAGCTTTTTCAGTTTTGAAATCATATAAAGAGAATAAAAGTAACATTTTGAGAGGTGTTTGTTGTTGTCAACGACTGGTAGCGGGCACTCTAACCCTCTTGCCAGACAAACTCTCGAAGAGCGGCTCCCATAAAGTTTTATTTTGGGTTGGCACTCCTTCCAACCTTGCTTTCACAAACCATGGCTAACCGAATCCTCGGGTGCCTGCCAACAATCTCATACCATGAAGGAGTGCCTTTTTATTTTAGTTTTATTATGATGACACTCCTCCCCACCTTTGCTTTCTCAAGCCATGGCTAACCGAATCCTTCGGGTGCCTTCCAACAATCACATACCATGGAGGAGTGTCTATTTAGGCTAATTAATTTGGGACTGGGAATCCCATTGCCAGCTCTTTTTGCAAAATTATTGGATAAGCGGATGAAGCCGCTAGTCCATTGGTGAAAGTTTGCCAAACAAGATTGAAAGATAAAACACCACATACTTCCTCATGAGCTATAAAACATTGACACAAATAAGAGATAGTAAATTTTGAATTATTTTAAGGTAGCACACGAAGTATTTACTTGGAATGGCAGGAAATACCATGTAGTAGGTAGTTATGGTGGACACAAATGGCATAGGTTTGGGTTGAGGTTTGGATGCACGAGAAGTGTTCCCTCTCAGTACAGGTCTTTGGCTAGCAAGGTTAATTAGCAAGCATAAGAGTCGAGGGAAACAAACAAATATACATGTGATGGAAACAATCATGCATCTTCCTTGTAAGCACAAACAATTTTAACTTCAGAATAATAAGCTATGAGCTAACAAGAAAGGAAGACAATGAAACAACTACATGTATTTCTCTTTTCTACTTAAACCTCAAAGTGTTATTGCTATTGACCAATGCTAAGTTTGCCAAAACCAAATAGATTCATTCAATGCTCCCAAAGTGATACCAATACTAATAACAAGATCAATCATATAATAGAGATTGCAAACTAAAATAAGATGTGCAATATGTAAATGATAAGACTTCTCATTAATATTCCATAACGATAACTCACACCAAAGGATACATAGACAACCAACTAAAGGAGAGATACTTCCACACTGCAACCCATCTTATATGATAACTTCCCTACTCATGATATAACACTACTTGATAGTAAAAAGTAAAAGATAGTGATGATGTGATACCGCGGCACTCCCCCAAGCTTGGAACAAACCAAGGGGATGCCAATACCGATGATGAATTACTCCTTCGGTGATGGTGGTGATGAATTCCTCCCGCGCTTCTTACAGATCTCCCTCACTTCAGCTTCTCGGCTTGGCAATTCCGCACTAAGACTCGAAGAGATTCATTGTTATCTGAAGTTGGCGGTGGCGACCTTGTGATGGGAATCGAGTAATATTCCAGCATCCTACGGAGTCGGTAATTCTCCTCCTGAAGTATCTCCACTTCTCTTCTTAGAGCCCGGTATTGATCACAAAACTCATCGGTAACCCGTAGAGCTTCTTCCAACATAGGGAAAGAGTCGAGGCTAAGAGCAGGTGGTAAGGGTCCCTGCAAGTTATGAGAAAAAGAACGTCGAGTGTCAACAGATCCCACCAAGATTTGCTTACTCCCAACGGCTTGTTGCTCTTGTTTTGACAACACCCTTTTCACTTCTTCCTCCGAAAGCCCCTTGCCCTTGTTGTTGGAGGCCATGGTGCTCCTAGATTGAAAATAGATCCTGGCAGAAACAGCTCGAAACAAAACACGTCGAGAAAACGATATACGGACCTCCAGGGGTCCGGGGGATTATATAGCAGGAATTTGTATGTCATAAGGAAAGTACCAGGTCGAACCAGAGTCGGAAAGAGGCGACGAGGCGGCCAGCTCATAGGGCGGCGCGGGCCAAGGCCTGGCCGCGCCGGCCTATGGGGGCACGCCCTCGTGCGTCTCCTCCACTCCGTTTCGATCTCGTAATTTTTCATATTTTCCAAAAACAACAAAAACATTGTTCGGAAAGTAAATCGCGAGCTTTTTATTACCTGTACTGTTACCTATTCAAAGTCGAGTTCTGGCGGACTGTCAATTTGACCTTTGATGAATGCCTCCGGTGTTTCCACTCGAATAACATAAACATCTACATTATAAGAATCACCTGAGATATAATGCTTGAGTCTTTGTCCATTCACCACTTGTGTGGCATTGCCTTGGAGAGAGCTAATTTTAATTGCTCCTGAACGATACACCTCCTCAACAACATATGGCCCTTCCCATTTCGAGAGTAGTTTCCCTGCAAAGAATCTGAGACGAGACCGATACAATAGGACTTTATCCCCAATATTAAATTCTCTTTTGATAATCCTTCTATCATGCCATTTCTTAACTTTCTCTTTAAAGAGTTTAGCATTTTCATAAGCTTCACTTCTCCATTCATCTAGAGAACTCAATTGTAGCAACCTCTTATTACCGGCAAGTTTAGGATCTTTATTTAATTCTCTAACCGCCCAATAAGCCCTGTGCTCTAGTTCTAAAGGTAAATGACAAGCTTTTCCATAGACCATTTTATAAGGTGACATACCCATGGGATTTTTATAAGCAGTTCTATAAGCCCATAGTGCTTCCTTCAATTTAAAGCCCAATTCTTTCTAGTTTTATTAATGGTCTTTTGCAAGATAGATTTAATTTCTCTATTTGATAGTTCTACTTGCCCACTAGTTTGAGGATGATAAGCGGAAGCAATTCTATGATTAATACCATATTTAGCAAGAGTTTTTCTAAAACCACCATGAATAAAATGAGAACCTCCATCAGTCATAATATATCTAGGAACTCCAAATCTAGGAAAAATAATATCTAAAAGCATTCTTAAAGAGGTCTCACCATCGAGCACTTTTTGTAGGTATGGCTTCCACCCATTTAGTAACATAATCAACAGCAACAAGTATATGAGTGTTACCTTCTGAAGAGGGAAAAGGTCCCATGAAGTCAAATCCCCAACAATCAAACGGTTCAATAACAAGAGTATAATTTATAGGCATTTCATTGCGTCTGGAGATATTACCAACCCTTTGGCATTCATCACAGGATAAAATAAACTTTCTTGCATCTTTGAAGAGAGTCGGCCAATAAAAACCTGATTGTAGAACCTTTTGCGCGGTTCTATCTCCGGCGTGATGTCCTCCATAAGCACTACCATGACATTTACTTAATATCTCTTGCTATTCATATTCGGGAACACATCTTCGCAGAATACCATCCACTCCTTCTTTATATAAGTGTGGGTCATCCCAAAAATAATGCCTCAAGTCATAAAAGAATTTCCTCCTTTGCTGAGCTGAAAAGGTTGGAGGCAAGGACTTGGAAACAATAAAGTTAGCATAATCAGCATACCAAGGGCTATCTCGCGAGCTCACCTTTATTACAGCCAATTGTTCATTTGGAAAACTATCATTAACAAGAACAGGATCATAAGCAATATTTTCCAATCTAGACAAATTATCAGCAACAGGATTATCAGCACCTTTCCTATCTACAATATGTAAATCAAATTCTTGCAACGAAGTACCCATCTAATAAGCCTTGGCTTAGCATCTTTCTTTTGCATAAGGTATCTAATTGCAAGCATGATCAGTATGTATAGTAACTTTTGAATCAACAATATAAGATCTAAACTTATCACAAGCAAAGACTACAGACTAACAATTCTTTTTCAGTAGTAGCATAATTTCTTTGAGCAGCATCAAGAGTTTTACTAGCATAATGAATAACATTCAATTTTTTATCTACTCGCTGTCCAAGAACAGCGCCTACAGCAAAATCACTAGCATCACACATAATTTCAAATGGTAAGTTCCAATCGGGAGGTTCAACTATAGGAGCAGTTGTTAAGGCTTTCTTTAGAGTTTCAAAAGCTTCCTTACAATCATCATCAAAAACAAAAGGTACATCTTTTTGAAGAAGATTAATAAGAGGCTTTGAAATCTTGGAGAAGTCTTTAATAAACCTCCTATAAAACCCAGCATGACCAAGAACACTACGAATACCTTTAACATCCCTAGGATAGGGCATCTTCTCAATTGCTTCAACTTTTGCTCTATCAACTTCAATATCTCTCTCGGAAATTTTATGTCCCAATATAATTCCTTCATTAACCATAAAGTGGCATTTCTCCCAATTAAGAACAAGGTTAGTTTCTTCACATCTCTGCAAAACTTTATCGAGGTTCCGCAAGCAATTATCAAAAGAATTTCCATAGACAGAAAAATCATCCATGAATACCTCTACAATACTCTCGCAAAAGCCATGAAAAATAGCAGACATGCATCTTTGAAAAGTAGCAGGAGCATTACATAAACCAAAAGGCATACGTCTATAAGCATAAGTTCCATAGGGACAAGTGAAAGTGGTTTTCTCTTGATCCTTAGTTTTAACATCAATTTGTGAAAACCCAGAATAACCATCAAGAAAGCAAAAGTGAGTATTTTTAGATAACCTTTCTAACATTTGATCAATAAAAGGTAAAGGGTAATGATCTTTCTTAGTAACTTTATTAACTTTTCGATAATCAATGCACATTCTATACCCTACAACTACTCTTTGAGGTATGAGCTCATCATTATCATTAGGCACAACGATCATTCCTCCTTTGTTAGGAACACAATGCACAGGACTAACCCATCTACTATCAGCAATAGGATATATAATACCAGCTTCAAGAAGTCTTAATACCTCATTTCTTACCACATTCTTCATCTTAGGAATTAGACGACGCTGAGGTTCAACAACAGGCTTCGCATCATCTTCCATATTAATGGCGTGTTGGCAAATAGAGGGAGAAATCCCCTTCAAGTCATCAAGTGTGTAGCCAATAGCTCCTCGGTGCTTCTTCAGTATTTCCAATAACCTTTCTTCTTCAAACTCTGAAAGCTTAGAACTAATAATAACAGGATATATTTTCTTATCATCAATATGAGCATATTTAAGATTATCAGGCAATGGTTTTAAATCAAAGATAGGATCTTCCTTTGGTGGTGGTGTTGTACCCAGATCTTCCACCGGTAAATCATGCTTAAGAATAGGTTGACGAAGGAAAATTTCATCAAGCTCATCTCTTTCTTCCCTAAAAACTTCACTCTCACTATTCTCCAAATGTTGCTGCAAAGGATTATTAGGAGCAAGAGCAATAGATGCACACTGTTCAACTTTAAACTCATTATTAGGCGAATCAATTTTATAAGGAGTTTTGGCAAATTTAGAGAAGTTAAACTCATAAGATTCACCAGCAAATTTAGTCAAAGTTTTCTCTTTCTTGCAATCTATAATGGCTCCACAAGTATTTAGAAAAGGTCTACCAAAAATGATAGGACAATATTTACTAGCAGCAGAACCAAGTACTAAAAAGTCAGCAGGATATTTAATCTTACCGCATAGAACTTCCACATCTCGAACAATACCAATTGGAGAGATAGTTTCTCTATTAGCCAGCCGAATAACCACATCAATATCTTCAAGTTCACAAGAACCAATTTCGTGCATAATCTCCGTGTAAAGCTCATAAGGGATAGCACTAATACTTGCACCAATATCACATAAACCATAATAACAATGATCGCCAATTCTAACAGATAGAATAGGAACACTAGCTTTCTTGGACTTATTAGGATGTGAAACAATATTAGAGGCATCTTCACAGAAAATAATATGACCATCCTCCACATTTTCAGTCACAAGATCTTTAACTATTGCAACAGAGAGGTTCAACTTTTATTTGTTCTTCAGGTTCTATAGGTTTCTTTTCACTTTTATGAACCGCACTATTTATAACAGAGTACTCCTTCATTTTAGCAGGTAAAGGAGTTTTTTCAATATAAGCCTCAGGAATAACATGATCAACAGTTTCAACTACAACACATTTATTTATAGATGAATCAATTTTATCTTTATACGGTTCATGATACTTATCAAAGTTCTTCTTAGGCAGTTCATAGTGAGAAGCAAAAGCTTTATAAAGATTTGCAGCAACTTGAGAATCAAGACCATAAGTAGCACTCATATTACGGAATTTATCAGTATCCATAAAAGCTTCAATGCATTTATAATCATAATTTATACCTGATTCTCTATTTTTGTCGTTCTCCCATCCTTCAGTATTCTCCTGGATCCGATTAAGAAGGTCCCTTTTAAACTCGTCTTTATTGCGTGTAAATGATCCAGAACAACAGGTATCCAGCAAGGTCTTGTCTTGAAAAGAAAGTCTTGCATAGAAATTATCAATAATAATATTACCAGGGAGCTCATGAATGGGGCATTTGAGCATTAAAGACTTCAATCTCCCCCACGCTTGGGCAATACTCTCTCCTTCATGAGGCCAAAAATTATATATGCGATTCCGATCTTTGTGAATCTCACTTGGAGGATCCCCATTATCCAGTAATTTATACCAATGCGCCGCTTTACCAGACAGCGATATAGAGAATAGTTTCTTCCTCACTTCATCCATAGAAATACCTGCACGCTTGAATAAACCGCATAATTCATGTAAGAACAGTAAATGATCTCCAGGGTGGACAGTTCCATCCCCTGTATAACGGTTATCCATTACACGTTCAATAATTTTCATAGGTATTTTGTATGGTATTTCTTCCTCACCTGGCGCCTCATCCACTACCTTTGCAGTAGTAGTAGATTTTCCAAATAAAAACTCAAGAGAAGATCTCTCCATAATGAATTATAGCAGCGAGCAGAAATAAAATCAGCACAAACAAGTAGAAATTTCCCTTACCAATTCCACTTACCAATAGCGCTTCACTCCCCGGCAACGGCGCCAGAAAATAGTCTTGATGAACCACAAGTATAGGGGGTGTATCGTAGTATCTTCGATAAGTAAGAATGTCGATCCCAACGAGGAGCAGAAGGTGTTGACAAGCAGTTTCGATGAAGGATTCTCTGTAAATGCTCACAGACAAGTATTCATGGGGTTTTGATGTAACAGATGAATAAAGTACGAGTAAGTAAAGTGCGAGAGTAATAATTGCAGCGAGTGGCCCAATCCTTTTTAGCACAAAGGACAAGCCGGTTTGTTTACTTATAATGACCAAACATTCTCGAGGACACATGAGATTTTAGTCTAGTGCTTTCGCTACATATGGCTAATTAATCTTCATTGTTTTGATAAGTGTTGTGTGGGTGAACCTATGCTAATGTACCGCCCTTCCTAGGACTAATACATACTTGTGATTATACCCCTTGCAAGCATCCGCAACTACAAGAAAGTAATTAAGATAAATCTAACCACAACCTTAAACTCTGAGATCCTGCTATCCCTCCTGCATCGATATACTAACGGGGGTTCAGGTTTCTGTCACTCCGGCAACCCCGCAATTGGCAAACGAGTACAAGATGCATTCCCCTAGGCCCATAAAGGTGAAGTGTCGTGTAGTCGACGTTCACACGACACCACTAGAATAATAACACCACAACTTAAATATCATAACATTGAATATTACTCAACCATACTTCACTACTAACATTTAGACTTCACCCATGTCCTCAAGAACTAAACGAACTACTCACAAGACATCATATGGAACATGATCAGAGGTGATATGATGATGAATAACAATCTGAACATAAACCTTGGTTCAACGGTTTCACTCAATAGCATCAATAACAAGTAGAAATCAACACCGGGAGAGTTTCCCCTATCAAACAATCAAGATCAAACCCAAATTGTTACAGCGGTGACGGCGTGCAGCGGTGGAGACGGCGGTGATGATGATGATGATGGTGGTGGAGATGATGTCCAGCTCGATGACGGTGACGATGGCGTCGATTTCCCCCTCCGGGAGGGAATTTCCCCGGCGGATCTCAGCCTGCCGGAGAGCTCTTTTCTCTCCGGTGTTCTCCGCCCCGCAGAGGCGGCTGTGACTCTTCGCGACTTTTTTCTCCTCGAGCTTAGGTTTTCGGGACGAAGAAATACGCGAAGGAGAGAGGGCCAGAGGGGGCTGTGGGCCCCCTCCTCACATGGCGGCGCGGCCAGGGCAGGGCCCGCGCCGGCCTATGAGGGGGGCCCACGGTGGCCCTCCTCGGCTCCTCCTTCTGGCTCTCGTCATCTTCTGGAAAAATAGGATTTTTCATATAAATTCTGTCAATTGTTGATCTTCCGAAATATTGCATTCTGACGGCGCCTTTTCCAGCAGAATCCTGACTCCGGTACGCGATCCTCCAATAATCGTGAAACATGCAACATAGATGAAATAACATAAGTATCATCTCCAAATATGAAATATATCAATGAATAACAGCAAATTATGATATAAAATAGTGATGCAAATTGGACGTATCATGAAGTTCCCTATATTTCCATCCACTACAAGAAGAGGCACAACTCTGAACACCTTTGTTGCTCTTGATTCACCATCTGTTATGAGTAAGCTTCTTACTCCACCACATGCTGCTACTTTTGCAGAATCTAAAAATGCTCCTGGTGATTTTGATGATGCTTTTATTGTACTTGATAAGAGTGGTTCATTAGGTCCTTTCCTAGACACTACAATTGCTAGAGCTAAACAATTGAAAATGCTGAAAATACTATTACACATGTTAGTTCACCTGAGGCTAGAGGGGAACATGTATGACAATTGAGCACATTTGTCATTTGATATTGCACACCGCTCATAGTTCCCTTCAGTTGCGTAATATTTTGCATGTTCCTAGTGCTTCCAAAAATTTAGATTTCCCTAGACAATAATGCTTTGTTGACTTCACCCATTTTTCTTTTCGATCAAGGATCATGCGATGAAACAAATAATATTAATAGGTTCATGTCATGATGGTCTTTATCCTCTAGTGCCTATCCTCGCGGGGTCTCACAAGCATCCTTCGTCACCATCAAGCCATCATCATCCTCATGGCACAACATTCTAGGGCGTTGATACGTCCAAAACGTATTTACTTTCCCGAACATTTTTTCTATTGTTTGCCCTCTAATTTGTGTGTTTTGAATACAACTAACACGGACTAACGCTGTTTTCAGCAGAATTGCTCTGGTGTCTCATTTTTGTGCAGAATCCAACTTTCAGGAAAATTTCGGAAAAATATCGCAAAGTCCATATTTCACCCGAAGACTCGTGGAGCCAGAAGACGAGACGGAGAAGGGCCACGAGGGGCCCACACATGCCCTAGGCACGGGCCAGGCTTGGCCGCGCCTAGTGGTGGTCTGGCTGCCTCGGCCACCCCCTCGACCTCTCCTCCCGACTATATTAAGCCTCTGACCATAAAAACAGAGGGGAATTCAACATTTTTCCAAAAAGAGTTCATCTGCTCTGCCGCCACCAGAAACCCCAATTCAGGAACCAGAAATTCCGTTCTGGCACCCTGCCGGGATGGGGAATTGGAGGAGATCATCACCATCACCATCACTGACGCCTCTCGATCAACAATCCATGATTTCACCATTCATGTGTGAGTAATTCCCCGCTGTAGGATGTAGGTGATGGTAGAGATTGGATGAGATTGTTCATTTAATAGCTATAAGATTTTTATGGGTATAGTGCCTAGTATCCGTTGTTAGTATATTTGATATTGTTGCAACTTGTTATGCTTAATGCTTGTAACTTTGGGCCCGAGTGCCATGATCTCAGATCTGAAAATGTTATTGATTCATGAGGATAATTATTATTTTTGATCTTACCTGTATGTTGTGTACACATATCGTTATCCGGAACCCGAGGCCCCAAAGTGACAGCAATTGTGATAACTGGAGGGGATGGCTGTGATGTGAGGATCACGTGTGTTCACGGAGTGTTAATGCTTTGCTCCCGTACTCTATTAAAGGAGTACCTTAATTACCACTAGATTCCCTTGAGGCCCCGCTGCAAACGGGCTGGTAGGACATAAGATGTCGTGCAAGTTTCTCATTGCGAGCATGCACGACTAAATTGGAACACACGCCTATGGTTATTTTATACTAGGATGCCTTTTTCATTATTACTTGCAATGCCCACGTCTTGCTTATTATATGAACTATCTCATTCATGCAGCGCCCGTTCATCCATCACTGTGCCAACAATATTTTAATCCTGCTGCCTACTGCAATCATCGCTACTGTTGTTTTTATTTCATTACTGGTGTTACTTCACTACTACCACTGCTATAAAATTGTTACTGGTGATAAACTGTTGCGAGCAAGTCTATTTCCAGGCGCAGGTGAATTGACAACTCATCTGTTAAAGCTTATAAATATTCTTTGGCTCCCCTTGTGTCGAATCAATAAATTTGGGTTTTACTTCCCTCGAAGACTATTGCGATCCACTATACTTGTGGGTCATCAGGCATCCATCTTCATTTAATGTTCAACAAGTGATCAGGAAAAATAATCCCCCTAATGTGCCTGAAATAAATCCTTATATTTGTGATCCTTGTCAACAAGTAAAAAATCACCAGTTTCCCTATCCTATACCTACTAGTGTGTCCACTGTTTCATTGGAACAAGTGTTTTCTTATGTATGGGGCCCTGCTCCTGTTTCTGTTGGACTGTATTCATATTATGTAAAATTCATTGAAGAGTATTGTAAATTTACTTTGACATATTTTCTCAAAAAGTGTTTTGATGTTTATCAAGTCTTTCTCAATTTCCAGCAACTTGTTGAACAAAAATTTGGTCATAAAATCATTACTATGTAAACTGATTGGGGTGGTGAATATGAAAAACTCCATGCTTTCTTTGAAAAAATAGGCATGAAACATCGTGTGTCATTTCCTCAGGCTCACCAACAAAACCGTTCGGCTAAGTATATATAAACACCATCACATTGTAGAAGTTGGTCTTGTCTTACTTTCTAATGCATAAATGCCTCTCAAATTTTGCATGAAGCTTTTCTCACAACCACTTTTTCTCATAAATTTGATTTCCACTAAGGTGCTTAATCTTGCAACTCTAACAAATAAACAACATAATGTCAAGGTAAACTATGACACTCTTCGCATTTTTGGTTGTGTGTTGGCCCAACATTTCTCCCTACAAGAAACTCAAACTTCATTTTCGTTCCAAACAATGGGTCTTCTTAGGGTATAATCCCCTTCATAAGGTGTTAAATGTCTTGAAGTGTCCACTGAACGAGTTTACATCTCTAGTGATGTTGTGTTTAATGAGAATTTTTTTCCTTTAAATCCCTTCATCCAAATAATTATCGTCTTTGTGCGGAACTACTTACTCACATATTCCTCTAATGAGGGTGTGCATATCAATCATAATGTGCCTATTATTCCTATCACAAAACCTCTACATATTGTTGAGAAATGAATAAAACAAACAGTACACAAGCTATTGATAATCATCATGAAATTACAATTCGGAAGCAGAAACTGACGAAAATTTGTCACACCTTCATGGAGCTGACTCCCAGATAGATATGACCGAACATTCCCTGCATTTTGCCATTCCTAGCTCACCATTAGCCTCGGATAATATGCAAAATCCTCCTCGAGCCTTCGCTGCCGGCCATCATTGTGCCGCCATGTCGCATGTGACCCGTGCACTGGCTGATAACCCAGCTACCACCGCTAGCATATTTTGTCCCCACATGTTGATGGAAGCGGTTGTGGCAGGTGTTCTCACCCACCAGACAATGCCCACGACATGAACGGGAACTGCTCCTCTAAATTCTCTGCGGCAAAAACGCCTCCCGCCAGTCCAGCTGGATAAGTTGTGTCTCCAGCTACATATGTGGCCTCTGGATCCTTTACGGCGCCACACTCTGCACCACCTACCGCACTTGCATCGTGTACACGCTTACATAAAATTATTTGAATCCTAAAGTTTATAAAGATGGCATTATCATATATGGTTTATTCACGTCTACAAGAAAACCTAGCACACTTTGTGAGGCACTTTAGGATGTTAATTGGCGCAACTCTATCAAAGAAAAATATGATGCCTGGTATAAGGCAACATTTTGATGGTTATTGATGGGGATACAATGTTAGACTTGTTGCAAAAGGATTCAAACAAATGTGTGGTTTGGACTATGAATATGCTTTTAGTCCTATTATTAAAGCTGCTACCATCAGACTTGTAATCGCCATGTCCGTGTCCAAGGGATGGAGTCTACCTAGGTAGACATAAAGAATTCGTTCTTACGTGGTATTCTCGAAGAGGTGGTATGTATGAAACAACCACCTGATTTTGAAAATAAGAATGCTTCACGGTATATTTGCAAACTTGATAAAGATCTTTATGGCTAAAACAAGCCCCTTGTGACATGTACTCTTGCTCACTTATAAGTTGAATGAACTTGGGTTTATCTCCTGCAAGGCAGACACATCACCATTTCTCTATAATGAATCTCTATAATAAAAGAGGTATCACTACATTTATTCTAGTTTATGTCGATGATATCATTGTGACTAGTTCTTCAGATCATGCTATCATTGGGTAAGAATTTTGCTACTCCCTCCATACCAGTTAACAGGGCAATTAAATATTTCGAGAAAAAGTTTGACTGCAAATTTGATCAATAAAATGTAAGATATATGTCACAAAAATTATACCATTGAATTCATATTCAAAAGAAGTTTCTAATAGTATCATTTTTCCAATATATATCTTATATTTTGTTGACCAAATTAGTAGTTAAAGTTTTTCCTTGAAATACGTAATTGCCTTGTAAACCGGTATGGAGGGAGTATTAAATATCTTGGTGATCCTCACTATTTTCTAGGCATTGAAGAGACACGAAAATCAGATGGTCTTGTTCTCACTCAAGCTAAATATGTACCTAACTTGCTCACAAAATTTAGCATGCATGGTTACAACACACCCTATCTACTTCTGGTAAACTATCATTGACTATCTCCTCTTGGTCCTGAGGATAGTACTCACTATAGAAACATTGTTGATATTTTTTAGTATTTGACTCTCACATGAGCAAATACAACATTTTCGGTGAACACAGTTTGTCAATATGTACATGCTTCTACCACTATTCATTAATTGGACACCTTTAAAATGCATTTTGCGATATGTACAAGGTACTCTACACTTCTTAGTGATTTTTCAGATGCGGAATGGGCAGGTTGTCTTGATGAAAAAGTTCTAAAAGTGGATTTTCTATCTTATTTGGTCTTAATCTTGTCTCAAGAAGTGCTCGGAAACAAGCCACCGTGTAACTCTCTAGTACCGAAAATGAATATAACGCATTGGATAATGCTATTGCTGAACTAATTGGTTCAAAGGTTTGATTCGTGAACTTGGCGTATCTCTTAAGGACATACCATGTTTGTGATGTGATATCCTTGATGCTACCCATTTCTCAACAAATCATGTTTTCCGTGCCCATACAAGAATATTGAGATTGACTATCACTTCTGTGGTGAGTGAGTTTCCAGCAAACTATTGGACATCAAGTTTATCTGCACTAAAGATCAAGTTGTCGATGGTTTTACAAAAAGTTTGTGTGCAAAAGCTTTAGATGAGTTCAGACGTAATCTTAACTTGTCTCCAGGTTAAGATTAAGGAGGGTTGTTAGAGATATATAATACACGTATTGTATAGTATGTAGTAGTACTTCAACTGTATACATATATGCTCTATGTATTGGCACCAGTTGAGGCCTTTTCCCAACCTACTTAACACGTACCCGCCCCTCTAATGAGGGCATCGTTCCTCCCAACCTCGACTTTGCCATTTCATTTTGCCGCTTCTTCTCGGCTAACTATCTTTTGGCTACCAATTTTTCTTGCGCCATTTTTTTCTTGGAGTTCATCAACTCATCGATCTTCTCGCTCAAGCTTTCTTGCTCGTTCCTTCTCTTTGCCTCCAACTTCTCTTTCTTCCTTCTGTTTGTCCTCCATGTGTTTCTTTATCCTCTCGGTGCATCATCACTATCATCATCGTCATCCAAAGTAGTGGGAGTTCCTTTCTTGGTGGAGGAGCGTCTTGGTCCCTCAACTTCCACTTCTCACTTGTTTCTAGCAACATCCAATCATGATGTTTTTACTTGCGGGCATTTGCTTGTATCTCTCTTGTGTTATGTGGTTCTATATTCACACAATAGGAAAGATAAAAATGAGAACAATTGTACTAAGAGAAATAGCACAAAAGTGAGAACAATATCACAACTTCTTGAAACATACATAATCATAAATTTTTCATCCACTTGGAGGTGCATTCCTTACTTGCTCCAAACATACACTCCAACGAGAGCAACCTTGCTTGATCACATCACATCGGCCTTGGATATATGTACGTTGTGTGGTTTGATGGTTCCGGCATCTTTAGAATGAATGGATGAAGTATATCCTTAAACCTTCGCCAATACTTCTTCCCGGTTGATCAATGCTTTTCACCGCATCTAAAGATATGCTCTCTCATGCCTTTTTTTTTTGACACGCAAGACTGTGAGGCAAAAAGCCCCACAGCAATTTTCCTTTTTATTTAAAACTCAAAAAAGTCCAAAGATATGTACAAGAAAAAAGAAACTGTACAAAACCTACAAGAAAAAGGCTCTAAGGCAGAGACCTAATCCAAGAAAGAAATCTATCCTTATGCTTCAGCTTAATCCTATATTGCAGCAAAGATATGTCATGTATGAACTTTGTCTTCCACTTAATGAAAGAACTTCTCTCAGCACTGAATATTTTCCCATTTCTGATCAGCCATATGTTCCAACAAGCCAGAATCATGACTTCCATAAAGAAAGGTTGAGCAAAACTTCTTCTGGCATTATTCAGCACTACTTGCATATCATCATCAGCATCCCAGGTAATCTGTAGATAATTCCAGATTCTAGAACTAAAATTACATTCAAAGAATAAATGTATCCGATCCTCATACCTTCTTCCTGGACACAACACACAATGCTCATCCTCAGTCACTCTCCAATGCCTTCTCTTTAACAAATCCCTTGTATTCAGTCTGTCAGATAGGAGCAACCAAGCAAATACCTTGTGTTTCATCACACAACTAGATTTCCAAATCCATTTATACACATTAGATACCTGAAGGTGGCTATGAATATGTCTGTAAAAACTAGCAGAGGAATATTTGTCTCCCCAACAATAAGCCCACTGATCATTTCCTTGTGTCAAAGGATTATCCTGCATTAATTGCTGAAGTTGAACTAGCTCCTGGTAAGCCTGAGCAGACAAAGGAAAATAAAATAGAGAGGAAATGTCCTCCTCCTGATATACTTGGGCTACTGAATTGTTGGGAGATAAAGCATAAGAAAATAATCTTGGAAATCTCTGTCCCATAGGCACAGATGACCCATTCACCTTCCAATTATCAGACCAGAATAGTACAGTATCCCCTTTACCATGAGTGATAGCAGCCACCCCTCTATAATTATCAACATGCTTCATAACATCTCTCCACCAAAAAGATCCACATAGTTTCTCTTCATGAGGTATTTTCCCTTCATAATGTGCAAACCAGATTAGCTTCACCCATGGCAACTCCTTTTTATTATAGAACTTATCCAGAAATTTCAGTAACAAAGCAGCATTTTGTTTTTGGAAATTAACTATCCCTAAGCCTCCCTTGAGCTTTGGCTTACAAATCATATCCCATGCTGCCAGGGATTGCTTAGGCATACCATCTTTATCTCTCCACAGACACTGCCTCAAGATTCTATCCAACTGATTGGTCAGCCCCACTGGTAATTGCAATGAGCACAAAAAATGTAAAGGCATAGAAGCCAAGGCAGAGTTGATTAATTGCAAACGAGCTCCTTGAGATAAAAAACTTGAACTAGAGGTTAACTTCCTCTCCAACCGACATACTAGAGGTGAAAGTTCAGTAATGGTTGGTTTGGTAGTGCCCACAGGTAAACCAAGGTAAGTAAAAGGCATCCTACCAATTTGACAATCAAATACAGCAGCTAAGTCCTGTATCAAATCATCTGACACATTGATGGGAAGCATCTGAGATTTATCATAATTGATCTTTAAACCAGTGGACATAGAGAACTTCCTTAAAACCTCCTTAACCAGAATTAATTGATCCTTATCAGCAGGGAGGATCAACAAAGTATCATCAGCATACTGCACAATAGGAAAGTCTGGATCATTGGTGGTAATTGGTAAAGATAATAATCCTTGCATCACCAAATCATTTAAAACAGACTGTAAAAGATCAGAGCCAAACAGGTAAAACAAAGGAGAAATTGGGTCACCCTGCCTGACACCCCTTTTGCACTCAAATTGCTTTCCGGGTATTCCATTCAACGGAATAGATGATGTCCCAATGAGATAAAATAATTCGGCCCAATTAATCCACTTGGCATTAAACCCCTTATACTGCATTACTTGCAAAATTGCCTCATGCTCAATGGTGTCAAAGGCCTTAGCAAAATCCAACTTGAGTAGGATAATTGGTTTCTTAGATGCATGACATAAAAATAAATATTCAAACGACCATGCCAAACAGTCCTGTATAGACCTATTTCTCAAGAAACCATATTGATTCTTATGAACACAAGCAAGGATCTTATCTTGTAATCTGTTAGCAGCCAGCTTTGTCAAAAATTTGACACACACACTGGTTAAGGAAATGGGTCTAAAATCATTAACTAGCACGAGGGCTTGCTTTTTGGCACCAAGGTTATAAAAGATCCATTTATATTCTTCAATTGTATGGTCTCATCATGAAAATCAGCGGCTAACTTATAGAAATCCTTCTTTATAATGGGCCAAGCATTTTTTCGTAAAGAGACCATTAAATCCATCAGGTCCAGGTGCTCTATCCACAGGCATATTCTTTATAACTTCATACATTTCTTTTTCCTCAAAGGGCCTAGTTAACTCATGCAAGCCATCCACAACCTGTAGAATTCTAGGCAAATCAAACTGCATAGAGATTGGTTCAGACCTACCCATTCTGGCTTTATACTCTCTCCAAAGCAAACCCGCCATACCCTGATGATCTGTTACTTCATTTCCATCCACATCTTTCAACATAGTAATAGCATTTCTCCTATACCTCTCTGTAGCCATGGCATGAAAAAACTTTGTATTATCTTCACCCTCGTCGTATCCAACGTATAGTACATCTTTTTTTCCAATAATTACACTCTGCCAAAAGCAAGCCATCCAAATGGATTTTCACAACATTCCTTAAGTTGAATTCAACTGTATACAAAGGCCTCTGCTCCTCTAAAGAGTCCAAGGAAAGAATGACATGATTACAGTTTTTTATCAGCTGTTTTAACTGAGCCAAGCTGACTGATGGCGTGTAACTCACACGTTCGTTGGGAACCCCAAGAGGAAGGTATGATGCGCACAGCAGCAAGTTTTCCCTCAGAAAGAAACCAAGGTTTATCGAACCAGGAGGAGCCAAGAAGCACGTTGAAGGTTGATGGCGGCGGGATGTAGTGCGGCGCAACACCGGGGATTCCGGCGCCAACGTGGAACCCGCACAACACAACCAAAGTACTTTGCCCCAACGAAACGAGTGAGGTTGTCAATCTCACCGGCTTGCTGTAACAAAGGATTAACCGTATTGTGTGGAAGATGATTGTTTGCAGAAAACAGTAGAACAAGTATTGCAGTAGATTGTATTTCAGTAAAGAGAATTGGACCGGGGTCCACAGTTCACTAAAGGTGTCTCTCCCATAAGATAAACAGCATGTTGGGTGAACAAATTACAGTTGGGCAATTGACAAATAAAGAGGGCATAACCATGCACATACATATCATGATGAGTATAGTGAGATTTAATTGGGCATTACGACAAAGTACATAGACCGCCATCCAACTGCATCTATGCCTAAAAAGTCCACCTTCAGGTTATCATCCGAACCCCCTCCAGGTATTAAGTTGCAAAGCAACGAGACAATTGCATTAAGTATGGTGCGTAATGTAATCAACAACTACATCCTTAGACATAGCATCAATGTTTTATCCCTAGTGGCAACAGCACAACACAACGTTAGAACTTTTCATCCATCGTCCCATGTGTCAATGCGGGCATGAACCCACTATCGAGCATAAATACTCCCTCTTGGAGTTACAAGCATCTACTTGGCCGGAGCATCTACTAGTAACGGAGAGCATGCAAGATCATAAACAACACATAGATATAACTTTGATAATCAACATAACAAGTATTCTCTATTCATCGGATCCCAACAAACGCAACATATAGGATTACGGATAGATGATCTTGATCATGTTAGGCAGCTCACAAGATCCGACAATGATAGCACAATGGGGAGAAGACAACCATCTAGCTACTGCTATGGACCCATAGTCCAGGGGTAGACTACTCACACATCACACCGGAGGCGACCATGGCGGCGTAGAGTCCTCCGGGAGATGAATCCCCTCTCCGGCAGGGTGCCGGAGGCGATCTCTGGATCCCCGAGATGGGATCGGCGGCGGCGGCGTCTGCGGAAGGTTTTCCGTATCGTGGCTCTCGGTGCGGGGGTTTCGTCACGGAGGCTATTTGTAGGCGGAAGGGCAGGTCAAGAGGCGGCACGAGGGCCCCACACCACGGGGCCGCGCGGCCAAGGGGGGCGCGCCGCCCTAGGGTGTGGCCCCCTCGTGGCCCCTCTTCGTCTCTCCTTCGGACTTCTGGAAGCTTCGTGGCAAACTAGGACCTTGGGCGTTGATTTCGTCCAATTCCGAGAATATTTCGTTACTAGGATTTCGAAACCAAAAACAGCGAAAACGACAGAATCGGCACTTCGGCATCTTGTTAATAGGTTAGTTCCAGAAAATGCACGAATATGACATAAAGTGTGCATAAAACATGTAGATAACATCAATAATGTGGCATGGAACATAAGAAATTATCGATACGTCGGAGACGTATCACTGACATGCCATTTTTTCAATTCATGTCTCAAAGTTTTCAACTTATCAGCTAGTATAGCAGAACTATATTTCTTTATAGACCATTATCCCAAGAATTCTTGACACATTCAATAAACCCTGGCATGCTAACCCAATAATTATCAAATCTGAAGATTGAGGCTTTAAGTATATCAGTGTCAACATTCAGCACACAGGGCACATGATCAGATCCAATTTTGGCTAAGGCAATACCATAGTATTTGGGTAATCAACAATCCAATTAGCACTGGTGAAAAACCAATCAAGCTGCTCCAAGAGTGGATCCTTCTGCATATTAGACCAAGTGTACACTCTGCCTTTGATAGGAAGCTCCAAAAGACCTAAGTGTCCAATTATCTCATTAAACAAGAACATGTCATTGACATCACCCCCAGGTTTATTCCTATTATCTTGTGATCTCATAAAATTAAAATCTCCCATGATAACCCAGTTATCCTCAGCAGGTATGTGCAAGTTATACAGCCATGACACAAAATTTTCTCTCTCTTCACCTTGACAAGGTCCATACACACAAACCAAACTCCAAGAGTTATTGTTATGTTTTGAGGTGAAATTAACTTGCACACCATACCTCACAGACTGCACCAATAGACCTGAGAAAACTGAAGAGTTCCATATGACAATAATACCCCCAGAAGCTCCCACCGAGGGTGAAAAAACAAAATTATCAAACCTCTTGGGACAAAACTGCCTAATCAACTTCCAATCAAAAGATTCACATTTTGTTTCTTGCAAACATATGATATCACATTCACTTTCTTCAATTTTTGCTCTTACTTCCCTTTGTCTGTTTTCAGAATTTAAACCACGAACATTCCAACAGAACACACGCCATTTCCTTCGGGACAACTTATTCATAGACAGTAAAAAAACAGAGCATATAAGACTGACACATAATGCCAATCACAGCCATAAACACAAACCACAGAAATAAGCCAGTGAAGTTAACCATATTTCAGACAGAGGCATTAAGGTCTTTAACAGAAATACCATACCACACACCCAAATCATGACAGCTAGCCATACTGCTGACAGCAGGAGCAAGAGCTTTAGCAAAAGCAACAACCAGCACCCACACAAGACCCCACCACAGGCCCCACACCACACTCCACAGTCTAGAATCACCTGATACATCAAAAGCAATACATAGAAAGCACCAATGACACCATATATATAACATGCACCACAGCTTATGCATCGATCGCTTCTTCTTCTTCTCCTTCCCGAGTGCGGCTTCAAGCTGCTCCTTGCTTAACTTATCTGCAGCAATTCCCAAAGCCTGTCCAACTCTTTGAAGCACTGCAATAGGAATAGCTGGTGCCTGGGCTTGACTCTCCTCATCATATCTTGCTGTTGGCTCATCCTGCCTTGGAGATTGATCCTTCTCCTCTGCTGTCACTAATAGATTCCTTGCCCTAGACTTCTTCTTAATCTTTGGCTGAACAGACAGTATTAGGGCTGGTTTATAACCATCCAAATTAAGGCAGCTCCTAGTGAATCTTCTCTCAGATAACTGCACTAGTGGAGTAGCATATTTCTTCCTACCCCTACTCTTGACAACCTCAGCTTTAGATTTAACAGGAGTTTGCTCTCCCATCACTTCTATCACACCCTCATTCTCTCCACTATGCCCAGATGAACTCCCTAACTGTTTGAAGCATGCCATCATGCTACCTTCTTTCTCATGACTCAACCAACGACATAGAATCACCAAACAACTTTGTAAGAAACCCAAATGGTGCCCTCTTCAATGCCTCTGGAACAGACCTGCTGCAGAAGTAGGGAAGCACCAAGTGAAGAGCACGTGCACACAACATCTCAGGTGGCAAGACAGGGCCAAAAACTGTCTGGACCATTCCAATGTTCAGCTCATTATATAAAGCTTGCATATTGTTATACTGCTGCTGTGGCTGCACCTCTAACATATTGACAGAAGAACTGGAACTATCTGAGAGGTTGAGCACCATTGATTCCTGCATCTCTTGCAGCACTCCCTGATCCTCTTGCCCAACCAACACCTGCTCCTCCACCTGATTCAACAGATTCTCCTGGTGCCAGCCACCCTGTTGCCCCATCCCACCTCCTTGTTCACCTTGCATGCCCTGACCCAGATTTTCTACTGCATCCCATCCAATTTCTGGGAATTGAGGATTAACAAACATGTTGTTATTGTGCTGCTGCAACTCTCCTGGAAAAGGGTGAGGGTTCCCATCAGGAGGCATCTGATCCTCATCAGCAGGCAAAGCATCCGCAAATTCAGCAGACAAGATGTAAACAGGTGCAGTCCAAGACTCCTTGACCCCTCCAACTGTTGCAAACTTGTTAAAAACAACATCACGAGGCACCAATTGGGGTGATGGGAAGGATGCATAGACTAACACTCTGTCCTTGACAGGATCATTACTTGTTCCGGGTATGAAGCTGCCCAAAAGTAGCCACGAGCATGCGCAATGTCATAGTCATTGCGATAACTGCAGATGCACACCAAGCATCATCGGCCATCCACGATGAAAACCTAGTGTTGCGCGATGATTCTGTGGAGCCTCCCCAACATGCACAAACCTAAGCAGCCTATTCCGAATCCGATACGCCCATGCTGAACCAATGCATTAACAGAGTTCGGGCTGCTCATCTCGTAGAGTCCCACACCAAACAAGCTAGGCTGAGAAGTTACCACATTGCGCTGCAGTGGTCCGATGAGGAAGTCACGTACTTGCTCTCTCCAAAGCGCCAATGCCGCCGGCGGTGGCGTCGGCTCCACCAAGGCGATGCAGTAAGAGAGGTGCCGCGCCGGAATATCTTGCGCCGGATAGTAGAACGTGCGCGGCAGTCGGGTTGGACCTCCATCGATGATCTCATGCCCCCATGGCAGCCATGGTGTTGGATCGACCTCGAAAACCGCCATCGCCTGGGAGGAAGACGGAGCAGCCGAGACAGGGGAGGGATTAGAATTAATGTGGTCGGAGGGTTGCTTTACGGGCTCCACAGGCTTATCAACCAAAGTAGAAGTCGAATCGGCAGCCCCTGATAAGCACACCTCCTTATCAACTAGAACCCGTGGCGACGTGTTAGATTGCTTTTCCTTTCGAACCCAAATCTTTCCTTTTGATCTAGCTAAGCAATTCTTCCTGACATGACCGTAGCTGTAACACGATCTACATCTTACCTCATTTGTACAATCTTTAGTAAGATGACCCATATTAAGGCATTTACCACAGGACCAAACTTTATATGCCATATCATCAATCATATTTTCAAAATCATCAACCCCAGCCTGTACATTGCCTTGAGAACCCGCCATACCACGAGATGAACTTTCCTCCTCAACCCCTACACATTGCTGCTTGAAAGGGTATGGACTCACTGGTACAAAGGTTATATTTGGCACAGATGAGGTCACAAATTCTTCAACAGGAGCCTTTTCCTTTTCCTTTACTAACTTTGGATCTTGATAGCCCAAACATGCATCATAATCAATGGAAGGAGCAAAAGAAAGTTTCTTACCAAGCCCATTAGATTTCCCCAAAATTGGCTTAGACGTAGGCTTCTTTAGAGCAGCTAGTCCATGTTGCAAAATTTTCCTTGAAGGACTAACCATGGTCCACTCCTCATCACATTCCTTCTGCCACCTCTGAAATTCCCACTTCCAATTAGGTCCACCACGACCCCAAAGATGGAAGAAACATTTAAATTTCTCACAAGAGAACTTCCTCAGTTTCAGAATATGAAAACCCACATCTTTACACGACACACAGAAGGAAAAAACTCGATCTCGTATCATAGAAGCCTTTAACTGTCCACAATACCCACCAAGAACAGCCTCCAAAGCTATGCCAACTGAATCATCCTCTAATTTAAAAGATGCACGTCCAAAAGAAACCACCATGATAAAATTACCAGAGCGAGCTCTAGGATGAACCTCTGTGTTGAATTTAGCACCAATATCCTTAGCAAAATTAATGCCATGTGAGAAATCCAAACCCTGAAAAAGAGCTGCATGAACTGAGCTTGCCGAAGAGAAATCCTCTTGCCCTTTAAATCCATTCACAGCTGTCTTCGTGAGTAAAGGCAATATTGTATCATGTGAATTCTCAGAGCTGCAGACTCCAATATGAATATCATTAATAGCCCCCTCGGACATGATCACATCCACTGCCGGATTAGATTTAATTAATTTGCCCATTCGGACCACATGCTTAGAGAAATGAATTTTCGCCCCAGCATGGAACATATCCCTAGACGACATACGTTGACATCCAATGGGTGCACTCTTTGCATCAAATAACCTCAGAAAATTATCCTTGGACAAACTGAGGGAACCATCATAGGCTTTCATACGCCCTCTATCAAGATCCTTAATTGTGGAATAAGATATTTTCCACAACTTCACCAAATCCGTGAGATCATGAGCACTAGACTTATCGATGTTCAAATCATCATCAGATCCATTATCCTCAGGGGGGAAAGAATGCAGTGATCCACCAATGCATGAAATGTAGAGAATTCCACGATAGATCCAACTTCCAGGGCATCCTCTTCCTTCCTCAGGAACTTACCAATGATAGGGGTGCCTTCCGCATCAACCAACGCGATCCATCGCTTGGCCGGCCAGATATGCAGCTCACCATCCAAAAGGTTACGAACACCAGAATCCATGTCGTCGACCGACATGTAAGACACGTTCCAGATCCATGCAGGAGAAGACATGGCAGAGACGGGAAAGGGGCCAATTACCTTGACGAGGGGAGAGAGAGGAACCTAATGAGCGGATCAGATGGATCCGATCACCCAAAACTCTCCGGCGATCACCGACGGCAAGGCCTAGGGTTTAGGCGGAGGGTGAGTCGCCACGTCGCCATAACGTACCAGAGTGCCCAAATTTTGTTGGTTAACTACCGATGGTAAAACAACGTTACCCTACCTTCATTAAAGCAATATCTTCGGTATCCGTATAATTCGTGGACCTTTTTGGATCTTCCATTTGCTTGAGTGGCATCAAACGCTTCCTCGACCACCTCTTCAACCTCTTCGGTCTCACATCCTTCATCAAATTCTTCTAGCAACGCTTGACGAATGTTGACCTTGTTCTCCTGCAACATATCAACACATGAAGTAGGAACGACGTGCAAACTGATGACATGCCATAGATTAGAACTATATAAGAATTTCAACATGATTTCGCAAGTATAAAATCGCAAACTTGGGGTCAACTAAGCATAGTTATCCGGTACATTGGCAAACACTGGCGCTGCAATGGTCAGACAGGGGGCCGCAGTTGACAGAGGGGGGAGGGTGAGGGCTCGTGAATGCCGAGGAGGGGGAAGACACAAGATTTGGGGTCGCGGTACGCCTTCCGCTTCGTCTTTGGCGGCAACAATATCTTCTATGTTGTATCTTCTATGCTCTTACAAAAGTAAGTTGCATTTTTTTTTTGGAAAAAACAGTACATTTCTTTTCCCATATAAAAAGAAGTTTAAATGTCCTCCCGCCAAGCAATATACGTGGATGCGTGAAACTGGAAACCTAGCCCTCGGAACCGAGACTATGAGGGTTTTGGAGACACGGTTGAGGTTAACCACTTTTTTTTTCGTGTCGTGCCGTTTTGTGATTTATGCTCCGGATAATTTTATAGCCCAAAATTGCAAAATCGGCGGTTATTGTACGATTGTGCGTGTTTTGGTATGTGCTAGAGATAACTGTAAGCTTTACTTCCTTCGTCCTGAAAAAGATGTTTCTAGTTTATCTAAATTTAGATGCGTATAGACTTTAGACATTATCTAAATTTATTTGAATTTAAACAAATTTAAGACATTTTTTTGGGACAGAAGGAGTATTATTTTTGGAAAACAGTAGATTTATTTTTCCATAAAAAGAGAGTAAGAATGACGCTGTCCGAGGGTTTAGGCAGCGCCGGTCCTGAGATTTTAAGGGCCCTGGGCGAGAATAAAATTCCGGAC
The DNA here is from genome assembly GCF_022539505.1 of Lolium rigidum. Lineage (NCBI taxonomy): Eukaryota > Viridiplantae > Streptophyta > Magnoliopsida > Poales > Poaceae > Lolium > Lolium rigidum. Next base: position 57,725,662 of record NC_061510.1, on the reverse strand, counting down.
CTTAATATAGACACCACGATAGCAATAATGAATATATACGTAAAAAACGTTTTGCAAATAACATTTAAATACATCCAAACACAATAGCATATCTACTAATTTATATATATTACCTTAAAATTTTCTTGTAGCCACCTCTTTTGCTCTTTTCCTTTTAGCGTGACCAGATGGACCCTTTCTCAAACGTACTGATCATAAAAAATTCAGAATTAGAGAAAAATTATTTGAAAATAAAAGAGTGTGTTACATGAGCAGTCGTGAATGGTTACCAACGGCGGACGGCAATGGGATCGCTGATCAGTGCGGGCAGCCGACAGTGTTGTGCGCGGTGCACCGCTCGCTATGTCTATGGGGTGGTTAATGCGAGAGATGATCTCCATGAGATCGATCGGAAGACGATCCCTGCCGGAAGATCGCTGATTGGTATAGGAAGAGAACACGAGTAGCGGGAGATCGATCCCTGCTGACGAAGTGCGAGGTGGAGAAAAGTTCGTGAACTACTCTCAATCAAGGCTGCGTGGAATACGAAGCGAAGTACGAAAGTAGGTAACTAATCATCTACTCCCCAGATCGATGGATCGGTTCTGGCGTTATTATTTAGACTTTTAGTCTAGCACGTTCGCGTCAAGGTTTTCTGGTCAGGCCACGTGCTTTTTCTTTCAGCTAAACATAGATAGGCTTGTATATATACATGTACATATATCTAGAATTGGGCCCCCAGATTTTTGGGGCCCTGGGCGGCCGCACACCCTGCCCACCCATCAGGGCCGGCCCTGGGTTTAGGGTTTAGGTATGTGTGTGTTTTGTTATGTGCTAGAGATGGTCTTATCATTTGTCCAAATTTATATGTACTCCATATTTAAACACTATCTTGTCTATAGATAAATTCGAATTTAGACAAATCCAAAACTTCTCTTTCGGACCGAGTGAGTATTATTTTTGGAAAACGATTTAATTTCTTTTTCCCATAAAAGAGAAGAACATATCGGCATGTAGGAGGTAGTTAATGCATTTTTCTTAATGCATTTTATATGATGTTCATGAAATGCACAAACATTTCCTAATTAGGGTTTGCTAAACAGGGATGTTACATATCATTTGTCTAAATTTATATGTACTACATATTTAAACACTATCTAGTGTATAGATAAATTCGAGTTTAGATAAATTCAAAACTTCTTTTTCGGACCGAATGAGTATTATTTTTGGAAAACGGTTAATTTCTTTTTCCATAAAAGAGAAGAACATATCGGTATGTAGGAGGTAGTTAATGTGGCTCGGTCGATCGTCTACTTCTCCCAGCGTGTTCAAGTTCAACTCGTGGTAGCGGCCCGGCAATTAATCGTCTGGCTGATTCAATTGAATTCATTGCCGTGACAAGAGAAAGACGGCAGCAACATATTGCGCTTCAATACAGGAGAGGACGGTTCGTTGCATCCGCCATCGGCAGAGTAAATGCAGGATCGATCGAGAGGCGCATTCAAACGACTCCCCTCGGAACCAATCTGACCCGATCGGTTTCCAGATTAGCTCACGACACTATCTACGCACGTCCCGACGCCGCATGCATCTTTCAGCTAACTTGACAGCATCGATCAAACTCGGTTTCTGACGGAAGTGGCCACCGGAAATCTAATCAGCAGGTCCAGGCGGCAAGACTCGGCTGTGCCTGGGTAGCTTGGTCGTCGATCGGCTCGTCGGGTAGACGTATGCATGCAGCGCCGACGAGTCTACGTACTGTATGTATCTTGATCAGGGGTGTCCATCAGACATCAATGCGATCGACTCAACAGTACGTACGTTCGTCTTAAAAAAAAACTATAGCAACATAAAGCTAGCGTATGCCAATAAATTTGTGCTGACCAGCAGCCAACTAACTTTCTACATTGCATGGTACTCGATCGATCGCATACATAGCACGGACAAGTGACACATACCAGAAGTTGCAGACTACATTTATATGTCCACTTAATTATATCTACGTCATACATTCATTCATGCTAGTAGTAGGAGTAGTGCATGATCATCACCTCCATGATCACTCCAAAGTCTCAACTCCCAAGCTCCCTGGTCTAGTACATGCATGTGAACAACGATATTTATTATCATTGTTTATTTCTTGCACATGTAAGTACGTACGTACAAGGAGGCATCTACAAGGTCGATCAGACGATCACGTACATGTGTGCACTGTAACACTCGTGCACTGCATCATATTTTTTTTTTGAATGGTGTGCTCCACGTACGAGACGACGATCGATCAATCGGATATTGGAATGGTAGCTCCGGTTCTTGATCGATGGGTAGCTAGTCCCTGCAGCAGAGCAGCTGGAGGCCGAGCTTGAGCGGCGCCGGCTCCGGCGCCCGCATGGGAGGGGATCCCACAGCCCGGCCTGCCGTCGGGTGCAGAAACTTGCAGTTGGGGCAGGACGGGCACGCCCGGCACATCATCACCAGCATGTGGCACCGCATGCACACGGCCGCGACCATCTCCACACCGCCCGACTGCGCGCCGGCCAGCGCCGCGTCCTCACGATCGGCCGCCGCCTGTGGCTTCGCATGATCGGCGGCCGGCCGGGGCTTCTTCTCCTCCGCCCTGACGGGCGAGCGGCGCCGCGGCTCGAATGCCAGGTTCAGGTCCAGGTCTAGCCCCGCCGGCGCGAAATTCCCGGCGTCGTCGTCCTCCACCGCCACGGGCGTCGCGGCGGGGACCCGTCTCGGGTCCTTGGACGTCCTCTTGTGCGTCCTCGTGTTGTAGTAGTGGATCTGCCCGGACTGCACGACACGCAACACGAACGTCACGAACAGAGACACACACAAGCATGGAGTATGCATGCACGATCAGGCGATCAGCTAACAGTACGCACCTTGATGTCGAGGCAGCGCTGCCACTCGATGGGGAGCGGCGCGGCGTCAAAATTGAGCTCGATCCCGTCGGTTTCCTCGTCGTCGCCGTCCCACTTCCGCTTCTTGCTGGTGGCGGTGGAGGCCACGACGCTGCTGTTGTCGACGAAGGAGAGGCACGGCGGCCGCCTGTTGGCCTCCGGCAGGAGCGCCGACTGCAAGGACACCATGCGCTCTGGTAGCTGTTGCACTCGCACTTGCGAGGAGAGGATAGATAGCTCGCGTACTTGGCGGTTGGGTGGGGAGTTCCGATCGATCGATCTTTGCTCTATCTATCTACCTGCGCTTGGAGGCTCAGGAGTAAGTGCGCGGCGCTGGGTCTGGATTCGGGCGGTGTGGGGTTTATATAGCCGCAGGCCGTGGGAGAGAGAGGATAGGAGAGGAGAGGTTCGTGTTCAGGAGGGGCCGGAAATTGAAGAGCACAGAAGTGGTAGCCAGGATCTTAAAGGGGACACACTGCCAGCGGGCCCACCAGATGTTCACAGCACTTACTACTGGTCAGGCCAGTGCAGTGCAGTACTCCTAACCCCTCACTCCTCATCAGTCAGTCCCTCCCTAGCATAGCTAGCTGCTGCACCACACTGCAATATTTATAAGTGCATTCGTTTCCTTACGAGCGCCTACGTATATTTATTCGCCACCCCATTAACCGCCGGCGGCCCGGCGTACGTACGTAGAGGTAGAGCTAGGTACCGAGCCGGCCGGCAGGCTCCGGCCATCACCTCTCCCGGCCGGCGAGCCGGTGGATCGGTGGCCGCCATTACTGCCCGTGATGATGCGCCCCTAGCTCCGTCCGTACTACTTGGAGCAATCGATCGACCGATCGCTCTCGGCCATCACATGCAGGGTCTTAACGCTGCTGCATGGGCTTCTCTGCAGTTACGCATCACTGTTAAGCTCGCCATCAAGGCTAGCTCAGCACCCTAATTAGTAATCCCTCTCTTCCTATCGATTAATAGCGCCTCCAGTGGAGTTTCCAAACCATCTCTCGAACACCTTTGAGGCACGTTGGATGGCCTGTTTGGTTGCTTGTGAATAGGTTTCCCGCAGGCATGGAGAAGAATTCGACCCGTTTCCTTCTACTCGCACCGTTTTTCTGCACCATACGAGTTTTAAAGCATGCTAAATTAATGTTGGCTTACGAGGCACGTTTGATTCGCGTGTTGTCGCGTGTAAGGATGGCAATTTTACCCACGGGTACGGGTACCCGCGGGTACCATACCCGTATGGGCAGGGTATGGGTACACTTTTATGCCCATGGGCAGTATCCATACCCTGCCCGTTAACTCATGGGCAGGGCACGAGTATAGCCTCGTGCCCACGGGTATACCCATACCATGCCCGTTTATTTTCAAATTCATACGTGACACATCTACTTTTGTTGACTTATGAGTTAGAATATGAGAATCTGATTTTTATATTATGTTAATTGTTATGTACTCAACTATCTGTTATTGAGTTGAGATAATTAATTTTTTTAATCGAATTTGTTATCGATAAATGTAAAATTCGGATTGACTTATGTAGAATTTAACCTACCCACCGGGTACCCAATGGGTATGGGTACCCACCGGGTATGGGTATGGGTAAAGTTTTATACCCATGGGTACGGGTATGGGTAGAAGTTTGTACCCATTGACTATACGGGTATGGGTATGGTATTGCCTTACCCTGCCCATACCCTGCCCATTGCCATCCTTAGTCGCGTGTGCAGGCGTTGGCGAGCGCTGCTATGTTGTGATACAAATTCATATTAAAGGGATGCTAACTTCTGATGATCGGAGCGAGACCTATCGCCAGAGGCTTCGGCCGAAACGAACGTCTGGGGAGTTGGGGGGGGGGGAGGGGGGCGATAGGCCCCCACAGTATGGATTGATGACACCGTCCATATATACCTCTTGTAAGCCGTCAGCTAAGGTTTATCAGATTATAAGATAACCCACGGCGTTTGTTAACACTTCTCGATATAGTGAAGTTGTGGTGACTGCTCCCGTGGTTTTTCCCCCTTTGTGTTGGAGGGGTTTTCCACGTTAAAAGCGTGTCTCCGCTGCAATTTACTTTTCGTTTTTCATTACTTGCTTGTCGTTTTTATAACAAGCGCAACATGCCCTCTCCTCTGCACGCGCTAGGAAGCGCGGAAGATGGGATGTGTCGCGTTAACTTCCCACTGCACTCCCTCACCGTCCAAAAACCCATCTCTCAGTGTTGTGGGTATGATTAACGGGTACCCTACAGTAGTGCTAATTACCCGGCAAGCCCGGGTAGCCCACAGATGGTGTGTCATATGGCCCACCGGGTGGCCCAGTTGTTGTTGATTGAAGATGGAAGATGTCCATCTTAAGAACAAGGAGCTGGATCCAACCCGACCTACACAAGAAGTCGGACCCATGAAGGCCCATGAGGGAAGCCGAATCTATGACGACAAGTGAGGAATGGGTGTATCCTTGACGTGCACGGCAATGTAGTGCTACATAGTTAGGTAACTTGTATTCGGGTAGGACTCTCCGTAGAAAACCTAGGATCCGGGCGCCTATATGAGCCAGATCTCGGGAGCCCTTGAGGTACCACGACAACTCATTGTAACACGCGCAAGCGCACAGATAATTTTATACAAGCAACACTAGACCCTGCCCTCGTGCATCGTGATTTGAAGCTTCGCAGTAGTTCAAGCCAAGCCTTCACCAGCTGCAGCCCCCAGCACTCCGACTACATCAAAGGCAAACTCTGCTCTGGCCTCTTCCGGCCTACGTAAGTCTCCGGCGGAGCCTGACATGGAGGCTCCGACCGATCCTGCTCCCACTAAGGCGTTCACCATCAACAACACTGGCCGTGACGACAGGGGCGGAAACGGTGGAGATGGCGGTGATGGCAGAGGTGCTGAGGTGGACTTAGGGCACGCGAAAATTGATTTCACCGCTGCCACGACTGCTTTGATGGCGAGCTCCTATCGGAGAGACAGTGAAGCTGCAATAGGTACCACCTCTGACACTCTGACTAGCTTCGGGATGAAATCTTTCACCCAACTGCCGGAGTGAGACAAGTGGGATTTTGTTAATGATTGCGTAGAGATTCTGATGAAGAGGGTTTGGGATAAGCCCTCAGAGAAATTCGACGCCATGAAGGAGGCAACGGATGATTTCCATGATCATCACAGTCAGACGCTGAAGGTAAACTCATAACCAAGTAGCCCCCAAGTATCAAGTTTGAAAAAACAAAATTTTCGGCTTGATACTTTGAACTAGACTATTAGGGAGTTTTACCTACTTATATTTCCTACTAGCCTCCAAGTATCTAGGCGGAATTTACTCTAGCACAAGTACTTAATAAATGCTAACAAGTTTATCTTATGTGAAAATATGCAGGAGCACGAAGCTCCGGCCAGCACCACGCTGCAGCTCGACTCCAAAGCGGTGGAGCGAGCCAAAAAGATAAGAGCGGCAAATCCAACCCGTCCTACGCAAGAAGTTGGATCCATGAAGACTCATGAAGGAAGCCGAATCCATGATGACAAGTTAGGAATCGGTGGGTACTTGACATGCATGGCGGTGTAAATCTTCGTAGTTAGGTAACTTGTATTCGGGTAGGACTCTTCGTAGAAATCCTAGGATCCAGGCGCCTATATAAGCCGGATCCCGGGAGCCCTTGAGGCACAACCACAACTCATTATAACAGGCGCAAGTGCCCAGATAATTCTAGACAAGCAGCATTAGGCCCTACCCTCGTGCAGCGTGATCCAAAGCTGGGTAAATCGCGTACCACCATCCTGATGGCTCTCCGTCCTTTGGCCCCATATTCTTCTCCCTCCCGTGAGGATACCTCCTCCCGGGTATTGTTGAATAGGCAACGACACTCACCTCCTCTACACCTCCACCATGGCTAGCGTTCCTACACCCCACCCCCGCCGCGGAAGCCCTTCACCATGAGGGCTCAATCCGCGCAGGAACACTGTGCAACGAACAAGATCCAAATGTTGGGGATGACCAGCGACTTCGATTTGGTTAAGGCTCTCAGAGCTCCGTTGCTGGTGAGATGGAGGGCCCGTGTGCCAAGGGCTACACCGAAGGTGGTCTCATCGAAGGTAGGGATCTCTAGTGCGATTGCGGGGAAGGCACCGGTTTTCGTCGGCCCAACCCTTGCCGGCCTCGATGGGATTTTTCTGCCAGCACCCCCTTTTGTGTCGCCGCTGATTCAGTTGACAACTCCCGGAGCTTCAGTGGACCAACCTGGGCCATCGTTGGCGGCAACGACGCCTGATTTATCCACTGTAAGTCCTCCATCTTCGAGATTTAGTGTGTTGTTAAGGTTTTTTAGGGAGGCTACATGCAGATAATTTTTTGCCTCACCTCCGTACATACGCCCATTAAATTGCTTCTTTCGACCTATACATACTAGATCCATTGTAGATTCGCACTGTTTTGGTTTGATTGAAGTTCAATTCCTGTTTTTCCCAATTTGGGATCGCACATTCTGCGCATGTTACATCAGCGCTTGGCCGAATTGAGAAATGTCTAGTTCCTTCAGCTAGATCATGTCCATGGCAATGGCGGCATCTTGCACAACATTGCTATGATCTGTCTCTACAATGCCATGGACATGATCTAGTTGAGTTGTCTGCAATGTCGTGGAGATGAACTCACTTCTCTATCCATTTTTTGACAATGTCGTCAAGTTGGAGTGCAACATCGTGGGTAAGGGTTGGCATCCTCCACCGAGTACGGTGACAAGATGCCGCTCAATCGCTGGACTAAGGCGCTGAAGAAGGTGGTTCCAGGAAGGATTGAGGCTACTACACTGCCACCGCTAGCCATGGGGAAAAGGCCAAACCTCAGCCACCTTCCTAGAGCTCTCATCCCCATCTCTTGCTATGTTGTAATAGACGAGGACGACTTGCACATGCTCGTCATTCCACCAGCATTCCAAGCCATATTTAGGGATTGGATCAAGATCCCTCTGCCCCGTTGCATCGCCATCTCCACCCGTCGGTGGTGCGACGAGTGGGTGTTGGCCGCTTATCGCGGTGGGCAGGTGGTGCTAGCGAGGGCTGGCTGGAGGTCGTCTTCAAGTATGACCTGGAGCGTGACGACGTGGTGGAGTTAAAGATCAAGCCTTTTGGCCCGAAGATGAACATCTACAAGCGCAACAGCTCAAGCGTTGAGACCTATGTCTTCCCTGACCACGGCTAGTCGCCGGCATGCCAGTGTTAATATGTTTTTCTATCTATGTAAGTATGTAGTCTTAGTTTGAGCGAGACAATGATAAACATTCCTAGCTATTTATGTTGTGGCTTTTGATCTGGGATTAAACTCTAGTTGCTCCAGAGGCTTCCAAAGCCTCTGGAAGCTTTTGATCAGGGGTGTTCGTCTGAACCCCTAATTGTGAAGGTAAGTGTATATAAAACATGCTTAGTAATCTAATGTTATGTGCCAAATTCAGTGTTTTCAGTGTGTTCCTAGTCGTTAGGGTGGTAACATCACCATGTTTGAAGTGGTAGCCGTAAGCCAGTTTTAGCACATAACCAAATGCCTTTTTCGCCTCTAGCTATCATATTATTGTCCGCTGAGGGCTATCAAACACTAGGCTGAAAGTGCACCGAAAAACAACGTTGGGAACCAAACTAAGTCCACAAACAGGCCCAGAGTCGGTTTCCACTCATTAATGGTGCTCCGGTGATGGCGTCAGACAATCTTGTTGGCAGTTGTTGTGGAAGCGGTTGGGAAACCCCAAGAGGAAGGTGTGATGAGCACAACAACAAGTTTTCCCTCAGTACGAAATCAAGGTTTAATCGACCAGTAGGAGAAAGGCGTGACTTCTGAAGGTGTTGCTGGCTGACTAGTGGCAGGGTGCACTACCGGCGTCAGCAACAACGTGGAACCTACACACAACACAACCAAAGTACTTTGCCCCAACTTGCAGTGAGGTTGTCAATCTCACCGGTTTGCTGAACACAAAGAATTAGACGTATCGAGTGGAAAGATGTGTTTGCAGAAAGTAAACAGAACATGATTGCAGTAAAATTTATCAGTAAAGGAAATAGGAATGGGGTCGACAGTTCACTAGAGGTGTCTCTCCATAAAGATAAATAACATGTTGGGTGAACAAATTACAGCTGGGCAATTGACAAAATATCGACCAATACATGACAAGACGATTACTATGATATTTGATATGGGCATTACAACATAATACATAGACCGTAATCCAACTGCGTCTATAATTAATAATCAACCTTCAGGTTATCGTCCGAACCCCTTTCAGTATTAAGTTGCAAGCAATAGACTATCACATTAAGCAATGTGTGTAAACTAAACAATAGAATTACCCTCGGATAAAAAATTGTTATTTTCTCCCTAGTAGCAACATCACATCTACAATCTTAGAAGTTAATGTCACTCTCCGAGAAAACTAGAGGCATGAACCTACTATCGAGCATAAATACCCCCTCTTGGAGTCATAAGTGTCCACTTGGCCAGAGTTTCTACTAGCAATAGAGAGCATGCAAGATCATAAATAACATATGACATAAATATATAATCGATCTCAATATATTAAATAATATTGATCGGATCCCAGCAAACACAACATATAGGATTACATAAAGATGATCTTGATCATGTAGGGCAGCTCACAAGATCTATACATGAAGCACAAATTGGAGAAGACAACCATCTAGCTACTACTATGGACCCATAGTCCAGGGATGAACTACTCACGAGGCGGGCATGGCGATGTAGATGCTTCCGGTGATGATTTCCCCCTCCGACAGGTGCCGGGAAGAGCTTCAGAACCACCGAGATGGGTTCTGCGATGGCGGCCGCGATGGAACTTTTCGTGGATGGAGGCTCGTGTATCAAGGATGTTCCCGAAAAAATGTATAAATAGGCGGAGGATTTAGGTCGGTGGGGTGCCTGGTGGGCCTAGACCCCCCTTGGCGCAGGCCATGCCTAGGCCGCGCCATGGGGTGGTTTGGCCGCCCTGTGGCGCCTCTTCGACCCTCCTCTAGACTTCGTCTTCATTTCGGTAAAATATTGACTTCGGCTTTTGTTTCGTCCAATTCCGAGAATATTTCCTGTACAACTTTTCTAAAATACAAAAACAGCAAAAAATAAGAACTGGCACTGTGGCATCTTGTTAATAGATTAGTGCCATAAATCACGTAAAAGTGCAACGAAGTGTATGCAAAACATATATGAATTGATGTAAAACAAGCATGGAGCATCAAAAATTATAGATGCGTTTGAGACGTATCACAGCAGCTGGCGGGCCAAATCACAAAAACGGGAAAAACCATGCGAGTAACCAAACATGCCCTAGAAAACCGCACTCAACCTAAGGCAGCATCGTGGGAAGTTTAGGGTGAGTTGCTTGAGCCACAACCTAGGGCGGCATATGGGAATATGTTTTGCATATGTAATTCATTGCGGGATCGAACCACCCATGACCGCTTTCAAGCCGATTTGATAGAGCATATGTGGGGTCATGTGGGAAACCAACCTAGCTAGTCTCATTTGATATTTTATTTAAAATTTCTTGTTTGTAAAACTATATGGTTGTGTGATTGTGAACTATTTATATTTATGAAAAGTATTTATCACTATATCGTAAAATTTTACCAAATTTGAATGGCAGCCAACTAGCCAAGCCTGGCTAGCGCGGACACAATGGGTCGCGCCGCTGGGTGCACTGGCCTGGTAGGCCGGGCCGCCACCCAAATTTGTCCAGGAGCCGACCAAAATAGACCAAACCGGACAATTTGGGTCGCCGTTTTGGATTGCTCCGCTAGAGATGCCGTAACGTGTTTGGCGTCTCAAGGTTATCCACATGGCTCCTTGTGGGCATGATGACCCACAAGTATAGGGGGTGTATCGTAGTATTTTCGATAAGTAAGAATGTCGATCCCAACGAGGAGCAGAAGGTGTTGACAAGCAGTTTCGATGAAGGGTTCACTGTAAATGCTCACGGACAAGTATTCGGGGGTTTTGATGTAGCAGTTGAATAAAGTACGAGTAAGTAAAGTGCGAGAGTAACAATTGCAGCGAGTGGCCCAATCCTTTTTAGCACAAAGGACAAGCCGGTTTGTTTACTTATAATGACCAAACGTTCTTGAGGACACACGGGATTTCGGTCTAGTGCTTTCGCTACATATGGCTAATTAATCTTCATTGTTTTGATAAGTGTTGTGTGGGTGAACCTATGCTAATGTACCGCCCTTCCTAGGACTAATACATACTTGTGATTATACCCCTTGCAAGCATCCGCAACTACAAGAAAGTAATTAAGATAAATCTAACCACAGACCTTAAACTGCGAGATCCTGCTATCCCTCCTGCATCGATATACCAACGGGGGCTTAGGTTTCTGTCACTCCGGCAACCCCGCAATTGGCAAACGAATACAAGATGCATTCCCCTAGGCCCATAAAGGTGAAGTATCATGTAGTCGACGTTCACATGACACCACTAGAAGAATAACACCACAACTTAAATATCATAACATTGAATATTACTCAACCATACTTCACTACTAACATTTAGACTTCACCCATGTCCTCAAGAACTAAATGAACTACTCACGAGACATCATATGAAACATGATCAGAGGTGATATGATGATGAATAACAATCTGAACATAAACTTTGGTTCAATGGTTTCACTCAATAGCATCAATAACAAGTAGAAATCAATACCGGGAGAGTTTCCCCTATCAAACAATCAAGATCCAACCCAAATTGTTACAGCGGTGACGATGTGCAGCGGTGGAGTTGGCGGTGATGATGATGTAGATGATGACGATGGTGATGGAGATGATGTCCAGCTCGATGACGGTGACGATGGCATCGATTTCCCCCTCCGGGAGGGAATTTCCCCGGCGGATCTCAACCTGCCGGAGAGCTCTTTTCTCTCTGGTGTTCTCCGCCCCGCGAGGCGGGCCGTAACTCTTCGCGACCGTCCCCCGGAGCTTAGGTTTTCGGGACGAAGAAATACGCGCGAGGAGAGGAGGCCGGAGGGGGCTGTGGGCCCCCTCCTCACAGGGCGGCGCGGCCAGGGCAGGGCCCGCGCCGGCCTATGAGGTGGGCCCATGGCGGCCCTCCTCGGCTCCCCCTTCTGGCTCCCTTCGTCTTCTGGAAAAATAGGATTTTTGATGTCTACGCCCCCTCCTTTTCCTGTAGACAGTGTTGGGCCTCCAAGAGCAGAGGTTTGTAGAACAGCAGCAAGTTTCCCTTAAGTGAATCACCCAAGGTTTATCGAACTCAGGGAGGAAGAGGTCAAAGATATCCCTCTCATGCAACCCTGCAACCACAAAGCAAGAAGTCTCTTGTGTCCCCAACACGCCTAATAGGTGCACTAGTTCGGCGAAGAGATAGTGAAATACAGGTGGTATGAATAAGTATGAGCAGTAGCAACGGCACCGGAAAAGTGCTTTGCCCGGGACGATAAACAAGCGGTAGTATCGCAGCAATAGTAACGCAATAAAACAAGTAAACAAGCAGCGATAGCGATATTTAGGAACAAGGCCTAGGGATCATACTTTCACTAGTGGACACTCTCAACATTGATCACATAACAGAATAGATAAATGCATACTCTACACTCTTGTTGGATGATGAACACCATTGCGTAGGATTACACGAACCCTCAATGCCGGAGTTAACAAGCTCCACAATTCAATGTTCATATTTAAATAACCTTAGAGTGCAAGATAGATCAACACAACCAAACCAAGTACTAACATAGCATGCACACCGTAACCTTCACACTATGAAAGGAGGAATAGATCGCATCAATACCATCATAGTAATAGTTAACTTCATAATCTACAAGAGATCACAATCATAGCATAAACCAAGTACTTCATGATGCACACACTGCCAACATTACATCATGGAGGAGGAATAGACTACTTTAATAACATCACTAGAGTAGCACATAGATGAATTATGATACAAAACTCATATGAATCTCAATCATGTAAGGCAGCTCATGAGATCATTGTATTGAAGTACATAGGAGAGAGATTAACCACATAGCTACCGGTACAGCCCCGAGCCTCGATGGAGAACTACTCCCTCCTCATGGGAGACGAGCAGCGGTGATGAAGATGGCGGTGGAGATGGCAGCGGTGTCGATGGAGAAGCCTTCCGGGGGCACTTCCCCGTCCCGGCGGCGTGCCGGAATAGAGACTCCTGTCCCCCAGATCTTGGCTTCGCGATGGCGGCGGCTCTGGATGGTTTCTCGTACCGTGGCTTTTCCGTCTCGAGGTTTTAGGTCCAGGGGCTTTATATAGGCGAAGAGGCGGCGTCAGGAGGTCGAAGGGGCGACCACACTATAGGGGGGCGCGGGCCCCCCCTTGGCCGCGCCGGCCTAGGGTTTGGTGGGCCTGTGCCCCCTCTCTGGCGGTTCTCGTGTGTTCTGGATGCTTCCGGGCAAAATAGGAACCTTCTTTACTAGGATTTCTTGAAACCAAAAACAGCAGAAAACAACAACTGGCCCTTCGGCATCTCGTCAATAGGTTAGTTCCAGAAAACGCATAAATATGACATAAAATGTGCATATAACATGTAGATATCATCAATAATGTGGCATGGAACATAAGAAATTATCGATACGTCGGAGACGTATCAGCATCCCCAAGCTTAGTTTCTGCTCGTCCCGAGCAGGTAAACGATAACGAAGATAATTTCTGGAGTGACATGCCATCATAAACTTGATCATAATATTGTAAACACATGTAATGAACGCAGCAATCCAAAACAATGGTAATGACATGAGTAAACAAATGAATCATAAAGCAAAGACTTTTCATGAATAGTACTTTCAAGACAAGCATCAATAAGTCTTGCATAAGAGTTAACTCATAAAGCAATAAATTCATAGTAAAGGCATTGAAGCAACACAATGGAAGATTAAGTTTCAGCGGTTGCTTTCAACTTGTAACATGTATATCTCATGGATAGTTGTCAATGCAAAGCAATATAACAAATGCAATATGCAAGTATGTAGGAATCAATGCACAGTTCACACAAATGTTTGCTTCTTGAGGTGGAGAGAGATAGGTGAACTGACTCAACAATAAAAGTAAAAGAATGGTCCTTCAAAGAGGAAAGCATCGATTGCTATATTTGTGCTAGAGCTTTGATTTTGAAAACAAGAAACAATTTTGTCAACGGTAGTAATAAAGCATATGTATCATGTAAATTATATCTTACAAGTTGCAAGCCTCATGCATAGTATACTAATAGTGCCCGCACCTTGTCCTAATTAGCTTGGACTACCGGGATCATCGCAATGCACATGTTTTAACCAAGTGTCACAAAGGGGTACCTCTATGCCGCCTCGTACAAAGGTCTAAGGAGAAAGCTCGCATCGGATTTCTCGCTATTGATTATTCTCAACTTAGACATCCATACCGGGACAACATAGACAACAGATAATGGACTCCTCTTTTATGCATAAGCATGTAGCAACAATTAATTTTCTCATTTGAGATTGAGGATATTGTCCAAAACTGAAACTTCCACCATGGATCATGGCTTTAGTTAGCGGCCCAATGTTCTTCTCTAACAATATGCATGCTCTAACCATAAGGTGGTAGATCTCCCTTACTTCAGACAAGACGAACATGCATAGCAACTCACATGATATTCAACGAGAGAGTAGTTGATGGCATCCCCAAGTGAACATGGTTATCGCACAACGAGCAACTTAATAAGAGATAAAGTGCATAAGTACATATTCAATACCACAATAGTTTTTAAGCTATTTGTCCCATGAGCTATATATTGTAAAGGTGGAGAATGGAAATTTAAAGGTAGCACTCAAGCAATTTACTTTGGAATGGCGGAGAAATACCATGTAGTAGGTAGGTATGGTGGACACAAATGGCATCATGGTTGGCTCAAGGATTTGGATGCATGAGAAGTATTCCCTCTCGATACAAGGTTTAGGCTAGCAAGGCTATTTGAAACAAACACAAGGATGAAGCGGTGCAGCAAAACTCACATAAAAGACATATTGAAAACATTATAAGACTCTACACCGTCTTCCTTATTGTTCAAACTCAATACTAGAAATTATCTAGACCTTAGAGAGACCAAATATGCAAACTAAATTTTAGCATGCTCTATGTATTTCTTCATTAATGGGTGCAAAGTATATGATGCAAGAGCTTAATCATGAGCACAACAATTGCCAAGTATCACATTATCCAAGACATTATAGTAATTACTACATGTATCATTTTCCGATTCCAACCATATAACAATTTAACGAAGAAGAAACTTCGCCATGAATATTATGAGTAGAGCCTAAGGACATACTTGTCCATATGCTACAGAGGAGCGTGTCTCTCTCCCACACAAAGAATGCTAGGATCCATTTTATTCAAACAAAACAAAAACAAAAACAAACCGACGCTCCAAGAAAAGCACATAAGCTGTGATGGAATAAAAATATAGTTTCAGGGGAGGAACCTGATAATGTTGTTGATGAAGAAGGGGATGCCTTGGGCATCCCCAAGCTTAGACGCTTGAGTCTCCTTGGAATATGCCGGGATGAACCACCGGGGCATCCCCAAGCTTAGACTTTTCACTCTTCTTGATCACATTGTATCATCCTCCTCTCTTGACCCTTGAAAACTTCCTCCACACCAAACTCGAAACAAACTCATTAGAGGGTTAGTGCATAATCAAAAACTCACATGTTCAAAGGTGACACAATCATTCTTAACACTTCTGGACATTGCTCAAAGCTACTGGAAGTTAATGGAACAAAGAAATCCATCCCACATAGCAAAAGAAACAATGCGAAATAAAAGGCAGAATCTGTCAAAACAGAACAGTCCGTAAACACGAATTTTATTGAGGCACCAGACTTGCTCAAATGAAAATGCTCAAATTGAATGAAAGTTGCGTACATATCTGAGGATCACTCACGTAAATTGGCATGATTTTCTGAGTTACCTACAGAGAATTTTGCCCAGATTCGTGACAGCAAAGAAATCTGTTTCACGCGCAGTAATCCAAATCTAGTATGAACTTTACTATCAACGACTTTACTTGGCACAACAAAACACAAAACTAAGATAAGGAGAGGTTGCTACAGTAGTAACAACTTCCAAGACACAAATATAAAATAGAGGTACTGTAGCAAAATAAACACATGGGTTATCTCCCAAGAAGTTCTTTCTTTTTAGCCATTAAGATGGGCTCAGCAGTTTTAATGATGCACTCGCAAGAAATTGTATTTGAAGCAAAAGAGAGCATCAAGAGGCAAATTCAAAACACATTTAAGTCTAACATGCTTCCTATGAAAAGGAATCTTGTAAATAAACAAGTTCATGAAGAGCAAAGTGACAAGCATAGGAAGATAAAACAAGTGTAGCTTCAAAAATTTCAGCACATAGAGAGGTATTTTAGTAACATGAAAATTTCTACAACCATATTTTCCTCTCTCATAATAACTTTCAGTAGTATCATGAGCAAACTCAACAATATAACTATCACATAAAGCATTCTTATCATGAGTCTCATGCATAAAATTATTACTCTCCACATAAGCATAAGCATTCTTATTAATTGTAGTGGGAGCAAATTCAACAAAGTAGCTATCATCAAATATAGGAGGCATATTGTAATCATAATCAAATTTATCCTCCATAACAAGTGGCAACAAAAGACTACTATCATTATAATCATCATAAATAGGAGGCAAAGTATCATCAAAGAAAATTTTCTCCTCAATGCTTGGGGGACTAAAAAGATCATGCTCATCAAAACTAGCTTCCCCAAGCTTAGAATTTTCCATAGCATTAGCAAAAATAGTGTTCAAAGCATTCATATTAATAACATTCCCATTAGCATGCATATAAAGTTCCATGGGTTTTTTAATTCTCTCTTCAAACACATCATGTCCTAATTCAAGATAAAGTTCATAAAGATCTCTCATATTTTTGTTGTTTTCCATTATGCCTAACTAGTGTAAACAAGAAACAAAAAGATGCAATTGCAGGATCTAAAGGAAATAGCTTCGAGCACAAACACAATGGCGCCAGAAAAGTACTGTTACCTGGAACCGGAGTATGAGTGCCTTTTACCTTTCCTCCCCGGCAACGGCGCCAGAAAAGTGCTTGATGTCTACGCCCCCTCCTTTTCCTGTAGACAGTGTTGGGCCTCCAAGAGCAGAGGTTTGTAGAACAGCAGCAAGTTTCCCTTAAGTGGATCACCCAAGGTTTATTGAACTCAGGGAGGAAGAGGTCAAAGATATCCCTCTCATGCAACCCTGCAACCACAAAGCAAGAAGTCTCTTGTGTCCCCAACACACCTAATAGGTGCACTAGTTCGGCGAAGAGATAGTGAAATACAGGTGGTATGAATAAGTATGAGCGAGTAGCAACGGCACCGGAAAAGTGCTTTGCCCGGGACGAGTAAACAAGCGGTAGTATCGCAGCAATAGTAACGCAGTAGAAACGAGTAAACAAGCAGCGATAGCAGTATTTAGGAACAAGGCCTAGGGATCATACTTTCACTAGTGGACACTCTCAACATTGATCACATAACGGAATAGATAAATGCATACTCTACACTCTTGTTGGATGATGAACACCATTGCATAGGATTACACGAACCCTCAATGCCGGAGTTAACAAGCTCCACAATTCAATGTTCATATTTAAATAACCTTAGAGTGCAAGATAGATCAACACAACCAAACCAAGTACTAACATAGCATGCACACCGTAACCTTCACACTATGAAAGGAGGAATAGATCGCATCAATACCATCATAGTAATAGTTAACTTCATAATCTACAAGAGATCACAATCATAGCATAAACCAAGTACTTCATGATGCACACACTGCCAACATTACATCATGGAGGAGGAATAGACTACTTTAATAACATCACTAGAGTAGCACATAGATGAATTATGATACAAAACTCATATGAATCTCAATCATGTAAGGCAGCTCATGAGATCATTGTATTGAAGTACATAGGAGAGAGATTAACCACATAGCTACCGGTACAGCCCCGAGCCTCGATGGAGAACTACTCCTCCTTATGGGAGACAGCAGCGGTGATGAAGATGGCGGTGGAGATGGCGGCGGTGTCGATGGAGAAGCCTTCCGGGGCACTTCCCCATCCCGGCGGCGTGCCGGAACGGAGACTCCCGTCCCCCAGATCTTGGCTTCGCGATGGCGGCGGCTCTGGATGGTTTCTCGTACCGTGGCTTTTCCGTCTCGAGGTTTTAGGTCCAGGGGCTTTATATAGGCGAAGAGGCGGCGTCAGGAGGTCGAAGGGGCGACCACACTATAGGGGGGCGCGGGCCCCCCCTTGGCCGCACCGGCCTAGGGTTTGGTGGGCCCGTGCCCCCTCTCTAGCGGTTCTCGTGTGTTCTGGATGCTTCCGGGCAAAATAGGAACCTGGGCATTGATTTCGTCCGATTCCGAGAATATTTCTTTACTAGGATTTCTTGAAACCAAAAACAGCAGAAAACAGCAACTGGCCCTTCGGCATCTCGTCAATAGGTTAGTTCCAGAAAACGCATAAATATGACATAAAATGTGCATATAACATGTAGATATCATCAATAATGTGGCATGGAACATAAGAAATTATCGATACGTCGGAGACGTATCAATTTTTCATATAAATTCCGTCAATTGTTGATCTTCCGAAATATTGCATTCTGACGGCGCTTTTTCCAGCAGAATCCTGACTCCGGTGCGCGCTCCTCCAATAATCATGAAACATGCAAAATAGATGAAATAACATAAGTATCATCTCCAAATATGAAATATATCAATGAATAACAGCAAATTATGATATAAAATAGTGATGCAAATTGGACGTATCAACTCCCCCCAAGCATAGACTTCGCTTGTCCCCAAGCGAAACTGAACTCGGTAAACAGGACCACATGTTTATGGAGTGAAGAGTCGATAAATAAAATATGGACAAGAAGCATCATATTCATTCACACAAGACATTCTAGTAAACAACTTCCTCATATAATTCAACTTGAAACAAGTATAAGGTAATCACAAATAAAGGTGCATAAGAAATCATAATTGGTGATGGCAAACTTCGTTCTTGGTCAGAGAATAATTAACAAGTTATACTTATCTATCGAGCAGCGCTATCATGTTAAAGTTTATATGGCACAACTTGCATACTCAATCATAATAATCTCCTCATAATCATTGATAACTTTCAAAGCTATATTCCTTCGGATAAAACTTGTACTAAACAAGGAAGAGTAAGAGACATGATGAAGTAAATCACAATATAGATGGTTTGATCACAACAACTCAAATGCTTGCTTAAGACGGAGGGAAATAGGTTTACTGACTCAACATAAAGTAAAAGACAGGCCCTTCGCGAGAGGAAGCAGAGATTAAATCATGTGCTAGAGCTTTTTCAGTTTTGAAATCATATAAAGAGAGTAAAAGTAACATTTTGAGAGGTGTTTGTTGTTGTCAACGACTGGTAGCGGGTACTCTAACCCCCTTGCCAGACAAACTCTCGAAGAGCGGCTCCCATGAAGTTTTATTTTAGGTTGGCACTCCTTCCAACCTTTGCTTTCACAAACCATGGCTAACCGAATTCTCGGGTGCCTGCCAACAATCTCATACCATGAAGGACTGCCTTTTTGTTTTAGTTTTATTTAGGTGACACTCCTCCCCTCCTTTGCTTTCTCAAGCCATGGCTAACCGAATCCTCGGGTGCCTTCCAACAATCACATACCATGGAGGAGTGTCTATTTATAAACTTATGAAGGTTAATTAATCGGGGCTGGGAACCCCATTGCCAGCTCTTTTTGCAAAGTTATTGGATAAGTGGATGAAGCCACTAGTCCATTGGTGAAAGTTGCCCAACAAGATTGAAAGATAAAACACCACATACTTCCTCATGAGCTATAAAACATTGACACAAATAAGAGGTAGTAAATTTTGAATTGTTTAAAGGTAGCACACGAAGTATTTACTTGGAATGGCAGATAATACCATGTAGTAGGTAGTTATGGTGGACACAAATGGCATAGGTTCGGGTTAAGGTTTGGATGTATGAGAAGCATTCCTTCTCAGTACAGGTTTTTGGCTAGCAAGGTTAATTAGCAAGCACAAGAGTTGAGGGAAACAAACAAATATACATGTGATAGAAACAATCATGCATCTTCCTTGTAAGCACAAACAATTTTAACTTCAGAATAATAAGCTATGAGCTAACAAGAAAGGAAGACAATGAAACAACTACATGTATTTCTCTTTTCTACTTAAACCTCAAAGTGTTGTTGCTATTGACCAATGCTAAGTTTGCCAAAACCAAATAGATTTATTCAATGCTCCCAAAGTGATACCAATAGTAATAACAAGATCAATCATATAATAGGGATTGCAAACTAAAATAAGATGTGCAATATGTAAATGATAAGACTTCTCATTAATATTCCATAACGAAAACTCACACCAAGGGATACATAGACAATCAACTAAAGGAGAGATACTTCCACACTGCAACCCATCTTATATGATAACTTCCCTACTCATGATATGACACTACTTGGCAGTAAAAAGTAAAAGATAGTGATGATGTGATACCGCGGCACTCCCCCAAGCTTGGAACAAACCAAGGGGATGCCAATACCGATGATGAATTACTCCTTCGGTGATGGTGGCGATGAATTCTTGACAAGCTTCTCAACAAGCTCCTGAAGCTCATCAATCTTGTACATGAGGTTGCGGATCATCTCTGAATTGTGCTCGACGCGGTTAAGAAGTATGTCCGACGGCGAGTCCCAACTTTTGGAGTTATTTCCCCACTCTTCACCCTCAGGCTTCATCCTTCCTAAAGAAGATGTCTTTGGAGCTAGGTAATGACGTGGAACCCTTCCTCCGGTGCGAATTCTTGCGCTCCTCTTTGCACTAAGAGGGTTATCCACCACCTCGATGCTTGCGATGGTAGCACGCGGGTATGCGCGCGAGTCTTCCTCCACTTCTTCTTCATCTTCTTCCTTGACGCTCTCGTCCACCTCTTTCCACTCGGGATCTTGAGTATCCTCATCCGGAAGCCCCTTGCCCTTGTTCTTGGAGACCATGGTGCTTCTAGATTGGAAACAGATCCTGGCAGAAACAGCTCAAAACAAAACACGTCGAGAAAATGATATACGGACCTCCAGGGGTCCGGGGGGTTATATAGCAGGAATTTTCACGGGAAAAGGAAAGTAACAGGTCGAACCAGAGTCGGAGAGGGGCGACGAGGCGGCCAGCTCATAGGGCAGCGCGGCCAGGCTGGGGCCCGCGCCGGCCTATGGGGGCACGCCCTTGTGCATCTCCTCCACTCCGTTTCGATCTCGTAATTTTTCATATTTTCCAAAAACAGCAAAAACATTGTTCGGAAAGTAAGTCGCGAACTTTTTATTACCTATACTGTTATCTATTCAAAGTCGAGTTACGGCGGATCGTCAATTTGACCTTTGATGAAAGCCTCCGGTGTTTCCACTCGAATAACATCAACATCTACATTATAAGAATCACCTGAGATATAATGCTTGAGTCTTTGTCCATTCACCACTTGTGTGGCATTGCCTTGGAGAGAGCTAATTTTAATTGCTCCTGAACGATACACCTCCTCAACAACATATGGTCCTTCCCATTTCGAGAGTAATTTCCCTGCAAAGAATCTGAGACGAGACCGATACAATAGGACTTTATCTCCAATATTAAATTCTCTTTTGATAATTCTTCTATCATGCCATTTCTTAACTTTCTCTTTAAAGAGTTTAGCATTTTCATAACCTTCACTTCTCCATTCATCCAGAGAACTCCATTGCAGCAACCTCTTCTTACCGGCTAGTTTAGGATCTTTATTTAATTCTCTTACAGCCCAATAAGCTTTGTGCTCTAGTTCTAAAGGTAAATGACAAGCTTTTCCATAAACCATTTTATAAGGTGACATACCCATGGGATTTTTATAAGCAGTTCTATAAGCCCATAGTGCTTCCTTTAATTTACTAGCCCAATTCTTTCTAGTTTTATTAACAGTCTTTTGCAAGATAGATTTAATCTCTCTATTTGATAATTCTACTTGCCCACTAGTTTGAGGATGATAGGCAGAAGCAATTCTATGATTAATACCATATTTAGCAAGAGTTTTTCTAAAACCACCATGAATAAAATGAGAACCTCCATCATTCATAATATATCTAGGAACTCCAAATCTAGGAAAAATAATATCTAAAAGCATTCTTAAAGAGGTCTCACCATCAGCACTTTTTGTAGGTATGGCTTCCACCCATTTAGTAACATAATCAACAGCAACAAGTATATGAGTGTTACCTTCCGAAGAGGGAAAAGGTCCCATGAAGTCAAATCCCCAACAATCAAACGGTTCAATAACAAGAGTATAATTCATAGGCATTTCATTGCGTCCGGAGATATTACCAACCCTTTGACATTCATCACAAGATAAAATAAACTTCCTTGCATCTTTGAAGAGAGTTGGCCAATAAAAACCTGATTGTAGAACCTTTTGCGCGGTTCTATCTCCGGCGTGATGTCCTCCATAAGCACTACCATGACATTTACTCAATATCTCTTGTTGTTCATATTCGGGAACACATCTTCGCAGAATACCATCCACTCCTTCTTTATATAAGTGTGGGTCATCAAGTCATAAAAGAATTTCCTCCTTTGCTGAGCTGAAAAGGTTGGAGGCAAGTACTTGGAAACAATAAAGTTAGCATAATCAGCATACCAAGGGCTGTCTCGCGAGCTCACCTTTATTACAGCCAATTGTTCATTTGGAAAACTATCATTAACGGGAACAGGATCATAGGCAATATTTTCCAATCTAGACAAATTATCGGCAACAGGATTATCAGCACCTTTCCTATCTACAATATGTAAATCAAATTCTTGCAACAGAAGCACCCATCTAATAAGCCTTGGCTTAGCATCTTTCTTTTGCATAAGGTATCTAATTGCAGCATGATCAGTATGAATTGTAACTTTTGAATCAACAATATAAGATCTAAACTTATCGCAAGCAAAGACTACAGCTAACAATTCTTTTTCAGTAGTAGCATAATTTCTTTGAGCGGCATCAAGGGTTTTACTAGCATAATGAATAACATTCAATTTTTTATTTACTCGCTGTCCAAGAACAGCGCTGATACGCGTACAGCACGCGTCCGTTGGGAACCCCAAGAGGAAGGTGTGATGCGTACAACGACAAGTTTTCCCTCAGTAAGAAACCAAGGTTTATCGAACCAGTAGGAGTCAAGAAGCACGTTGAAGGTTGATGGCGGCGAGATGTAGTGCGGCGCAACACCAGGGATTCCGGCGCCAACGTGGAACCTCCACAACACAACCAAAGTACTTTGCCCCAACGAAACAGTGAGGTTGTCAATCTCACCGGCTTGCTGTAACAAAGGATTAGATGTATAGTGTGGATGATGATTGTTTGCGAGAAAACGAGTAGAACAAGTATTGCGAGTAGATTGTATTCGATGTAAAAGAATGGACCGGGGTCCACAGTTCACTAGAGGTGTCTCTCCATAAGATAAATAGCATGTTGGGTGAACAAATTACAGTTGGGCAATTGACAAATAGAGAGGGCATGACAATGCACATACATGATATGATGAATATTGTGAGATTTAATTGGGCATTACGACAAAGTACATAGACCGCTATCCAGCATGCATCTATGCCTAAAAAGTCCACCTTCGAGGTTATCATCCGAACCCCTTCCAATATTAAGTTGAAAACAACGAGACAATTGCATTAAGTATGGTGCGTAATGTAATCAATAACTACATCCTCGGACATAGCATCAATGTTTTATCCCTAGTGGCAACGAGCACATCCACAACCTTAGGGGTTTCTCGTCACTCCCCAGATTTAATGGAGACATGAACCCACTATCGAGCATAAATACTCCCTCTTGGAGTTACAAGTATTAACTTGGCCAGAGCCTCTACTAGTAACGGAGAGCATGCAAGATCATAAACAACACATAGATAATAGATTGATAATCAACATAACATAGTATTCCCTATCCATCGGATCCCAACAAACACAACATATATCATTACAGATAGATGATCTTGATCATGCTAGGCAGCTCACAAGACCCGACAATGAAGCATAATGAGGAGAAGATGACCATCTAGCTACTGCTATGGACCCATAGTCCAGGGGTGAACTACTCACTCATCACTCCGGAGGCGACCATGGCGGTGAAGAGTCCTCCGGGAGATGATTCCCCTCTCCGGCAGGGTGCCGGAGGCGATCTCCTGAATCCCCCGAGATGGGATTGGCGGCGGCGTCTCTGGAAGGTTTTCCGTATCGTGGCTCTCGGTACTGGGGGTTTCGCGACGAAGACTATATGTAGGCGGAAGGGCAGGTCAGGAGGCGTCACGGGGGCCCCACACGCTAGGGCTGCGCGGGCCCCCCTTGGGCCACGCCGCCCTAGTGTGGCGGCGCCCCGTGGCCCCACTTCGTCTTCCCTTCGGTCTTCTGGAAGCTTCGTGGCAAAATAGGCCCCTGGGCGTTGATTTCGTCCAATTCCGAGAATATTTCCTTACTAGGATTTACGAAACCAAAAACAGCTGAAAACAGACAAGCGGCTCTTCGGCATCTCGTTAATAGGTTAGTGCCGGAAAATGCATAAATATGACATAAATTATGCATAAAACATGTAGATATCATCAATAATGTGGCATGGAACATAAGAAATTATCGATACGTCGGAGACGTATCAGCATCCCCAAGCTTAGTTTCTGCTCGTCCCGAGCAAGTAAACGATAACAAAGATAATTTCTGGAGTGACATGCCATCATAACCTTGATCATACTATTGTAAGCATATGTAATGAATGCAGCGATCAAAACAATGGTAAATGACATGAGTAAACAAATGAATCATAAAGCAAAGACTTTTCATGAATAGTACTTCAAGACAAGCATCAATAAGTCTTGCATAAGAGTTAACTCATAAAGCAATAATTCAAAGTAAAGGTATTGAAGCAACACAAAAGAAGATTAAGTTTCAGCGGTTGCTCTCAACTTGTAACATGTATATCTCATGGATATTGTCAATGTAAAGTAATATAACAAGTGCAATATGCAAGTATGTAGGAATCAATGCACAGTTCACACAAGTGTTTGCTTCTTGAGGTGGAGAGAGATAGGTGAACTGACTCAACATAAAAGTAAAAGAAAGGCCCTTCGCAGAGGGAAGCATTGATTGCTATATTTGTGCTAGAGCTTTGGTTTTGCAAACAAGAAACAATTTTGTCAACGGTAGTAATAAAGCATATGTGCTATGTAAATTATATCCTACAAGTTGCAAGCCTCATGCATAGTATACTAATAGTGCCCGCACCTTGTCCTAATTAGCTCGGATTACCTGGATTATCATCGCAATGCATATGTTTTAACCAAATGTCACAAAGGGGTACCTCTATGCCGCCTGTACAAAGGTCTAAGGAGAAAGCTCGCATTGGATTTCTCGCTATTGATTATTCTCAACTTAGACATCCATACCGGGACAACATAGACAACAGATAATGGACTCCTCTTTTATGCATAAGCATTCAACAATTATTAATATTCTCATATGAGATTGAGGATATTTGTCAAAAACTGAAACTTCCACCATGGATCATGGCTTTAGTTAGCGGCCCAATGTTCTTCTCTAACATTATGCATGCTCTAACCATTCTAGCGGTAAATCTCCCTTACTTCAGACAAGACGGACATGCATAGCAACTCACATGATATTCAACAAAGAGTAGTTGATAGCGTCCCCAGGAACATGGTTATCGCACAACAAGCAACTTAATAAGAGATAAAGTGCATAAGTACATATTCAATACCACAATAGTTTTTAGGCTATTTGTCCCATGAGCTATATATTGCAAAGGTAGAGGATAGAAATTTAAAGGTAGCACTCAAGCAATTTACTTTGGAATGGCGGAGAAATACCATGTAGTAGGTAGGTATGGTGGACACAAATGGCATAGTGGTTGGCTCAAGGATTTTGGATGCATGAGAAGTATTCCCTCTCGATACAAGGCTTAGGCTAGCAAGGTTTATTTGAAACAAACACAAGGATGAACCGGTGCAGCAAAACTCACATAAAAGACATATTGTAAACATTATAAGACTCTACACCGTCTTCCTTGTTGTTCAAACTCAATACTAGAAATTATCTAGACCTTAGAGAGACCAATTATGCAAACCAAATTTTAGCAAGCTCTATGTATTTCTTCATTAATAGGTGCAAAGTATATGATGCAAGAGCTTAAACATGAGCACAACAATTGCCAAGTATCAAATTATCCAAGACATTTTAGCAATTACTACATGTATCATTTCCCGATTCCAACCATATAACAATTTAACGAAGAAGATTCAACCTTCGCCATGAATATTATGAGTAAATCCTAAGGACATATTTGTCCATATGCAACAGCGGAGCGTGTCTCTCTCCCACACAATGAATGCTAGGATCCATTTTATTCAAACAAAACAAAAACAAAAACAAAAACAAACCGACGCTCCAAGCAAAGTACATAAGATGTGATGGAATAAAAATATAGTTTCACTAGAGGAACCTGATAATGTTGTCGATGAAGAAGAGGATGCCTTGGGCATCCCCAAGCTTAGACGCTTGAGTCTTCTTGAAATATGCAGGGGTGAACCACCGGGGCATCCTCAAGCTTAGAGCTTTCACTCTCCTTGATCATATTGTATCATCTCCCTCTCTTGATCCTTGAAAACTTCCTCCACACCAAACTCATAAC